>NW_026013524.1:0-2561 GCF_001458135.2 Marmota marmota marmota | reverse complement strand
AAAAAAAAAAAAAAAAAAAAAAAAAAAGCCATCCTGCAGAACCCAGATATATGGCGGAGTCATCCTGAACATAGATACGCTAACAGATGTTCTGACTCCACAGGCTGCAGGAGGAATTTCCTGTAGATCCATGAAAGATGCTGAGTGAGCCTCTTCTCAGTGGTCTGTCCTTAACACTCCCTAAGGGGAAATAAAAATGTAATATTGGATTGAAAGTCTGAGGAAGATGAAAGTAATGATAGGAAGACAGCAAAGCAACCACACTTCCCTATATGAAGCCTGTAAGACACAAAGACCATATCATCAAAAGATCTACTGTCTTCACCTTGTGAAAGAGCAGGGGCACCATGCAGAGCTGACAGCAGCATTGGTGTTGAGTGTCTCTGAAAGAAAGCCAAATGTTCTTTTCTCTCCAAATTTAGCTGGTCCATGTTAGAAAGGTAGGAATTTGTGATGCTGGGGCTTGGGGAGCCAAAAGAGACCCAAAGAGAAGAGCAAAAGAGAAACCTGCTACTTCTCTTTGCCAGTTTAGCTGAAGGAGGGGTTAATCCCACCCTCAGGTAAAAAGGACCACCTGGGTCTATGGCAGAGTCTGTGCTTCACTAAATGATAAAGTCGCCCTGGATAGGTTTGGCTCAGAGTTTCCCAAACCTAAATTGCATAATTTGTTCTCTGATCTAATTAGAATATTAATTGTGCAATATTTCACTGTGGCGGGGAAAAAAAAAGATAAAGGGAGAAAGCTTCCAAGGAATTATGATGGTAGAACCAAATGATAACAACCTGTTACTGGAGGCAAACACCCCCGAGTTCTATCCCACTAGCCTGATCAAGGCAAGCTACATAATTCTCCAAGCCTGCCTCATAGGTATGGTAAGGTATCTCCACCATAGGGTATTTGTGTGAAGTAAATCATCCAAAGAGCTTATCACAGTACCTAATGTATAACAAGTCGTAATCACTATTATTAGTGCTAGTAGTTCCCTCAACAATCATGACTTCCTAAGTCATTAGAAGGTTATATGCTTTAGTTCAATTTCAGAGGCTCATTGTTGTTTCTTGCAACTGTCTGATGTCAAAGTCAGTCCCTCAGTACCCACAGGAGATTTGTTCCAGGACCCCTGAAGATAACAAAACAAAGGCTATTCAAATCCCCTATATTTGCATATAGGTATTTATTTGCATATAACTTACATTCTCTTGTATTTTAAATCATGTTCAGATTGCTTATACCTACTATGATGTAAACGCTATACAAATAGTTGTTACATTATAGTTGTTACATTGTATTGCTTAGGGAATAATGACAAGAAAGAAGTCTATACATGATCAGCAGAGACACAGTTTGTCTCAAATATTTTTGATCCACGTTGGTTGAATCTGAGGAAGCACAACTCACAGATACAGAAGTCTAACTATACTCGTTCTAAGGTAGACTATTTTAAATTATTAAAGTCTACACAGAAATATTTTAAATTTTTGATTACTTCTACATACTTAGAAGCCACACTTTATTTACATCAAAGCACTTCTCAGATCACCTTCTTTAAACAAATAAATTTATTCACCTTCTTTAAACAAATAAATTACACTAGAAATTATCAATGTGAATTTGTATATTGTAATAGAATACATTAAGGTCCCCAAATATTTTTTTTCAAATATGTTCCTTGCTCTTGATTGCATTTATAAATGTATCAAGTTCTTTTTTTCATAAGTAGTATGAGCCATAAGTTAATGAATTAAATTGCTCTGAATCTGCCATGACTTGAGTCAAAATTAGTAAATTTCCCCATTATGTTTCTAATTCATAACAATCTCAAGATATGAAAGGATGAATGCCATTTTGTAGGTCAATCTGAGAATCGGTACTATTTACAATGTAATGCAATCAGCTAGAGATAAACATTTCTTAAATCTACTTTTCTCAGGACATTCTTAATCTAGCTATTAAACAGGTTTTATGAGAAAAAAAGCTGTTTTGCAGATCATTCATCAACATGTTACTCTAATTTAGTGTATACTCTTATTTTATTTTATTTTATTTAAGATTTAAAGACTTTCCAGAGGATAAATTGTAAAGAGGAGAATGGAGGAACATACAGCTTGACATTAGAGTGTACATACTCAGATATGTTTCTGCCATATTTTTTAATAATATAGATTTATATAAAATACTAGCATGAAGTCAACAACTATTGATAAACTTTTACTATGTGCTCAGAACCCTAGTGCATATAAAATCATACTGGGGAAAAAAGGCATAACCAAGGGCAAGCAGTACATTAAACAAAAACAAGAACAGTACGTGTTTAAGTATCTTTTTTTTGTTTGTTTGTTTGTTTGTTTGTTTTGTGTTTAAGTATCTTAAATGCAACCAAGGTACAGTACTGAAAATTCCAATTTTCCCCATTACTTTTCTGCTGGGATATAGGAAAATGACTTCAATAAAACTCTTTTTCATTAACAGAAATAGTACTCTTCAGTTTTCCCAATTGCCTTAGAAGTTGAAGTCAAATCAAGTAAAAGGGGAAACTGTATTTTTTTTTTTTTTTTTTTTT
>NW_026013523.1:0-2561 GCF_001458135.2 Marmota marmota marmota | reverse complement strand
GGGAAGATACTGATCTCCAACCAAAACAATCCCTGTTGCTTTCTTCAAGATTTTTTTTCCCTCTTCCTATCTATTCTCCTGCCATCACATCCCCAACTCATCTGAAACCAAGTACTTTGCATGAATTAGGATTTTGAGGACTGGGATGTCTGGATAGTATAGTACAGTTGTGTTGTATATTCTTTTTTCTTTTTTCCCCACCAATTTCTACTATTTTATAATTTTTTTTTGTTTTTCTTAATATATATGTGTGTTTGTTTTATGTACTCTATTGTCTTCCTACTTACTTGTCTACCCAAAATTACTTCCTCTTTCTTGTCCTGCTACTAGGCTTCCTCTTTAGATTTCTCTTTCACACTTCCTAAGATATAACTCTATATCTTCACCTCTTAGCTCTTCAGCATACTATCCTACTACTCACCCCTGGTTCTTTGTCCACCATCAGAAACTCTAAACCCTTTTATAAACCTACTGAGTATATTGTAGATAATAATTGAATTCACCATTTCTGTACATTAACACCAAACTGTTAACATCTTAATAGTAAACATTTGTTTTTAGGGTGTATATTGTTTATATTAGGATCTGTTAACATTGTCCTTCACATCAAAGAAGATGTGTTGGAACCCTACAAGGACACTATACATCTATAAGGTAAAAATGGGAAGGCCTCAGATCCATAGTGCTAGAAGGGAAGACACACAAGCAATATGAAAAGACAAGGGAAGAAACTGCCCCAAACAAATCAAGATACCACATTTTTAGTATCCATAGCTGCTGAAAGCCATAGCCAAGTAGGAATGACACATGGCATTTTGGGTTGAAAGGTGACCCTGCTCAGGGATTAGGGTGGCTCTGGGTTTAGGGTTTAGGGTGGATCCTGCTGGGAATAGGGCGGCTCCAGGATTAGAGCGGATTCTGCTGGGATTAGGGCATATCCTGCTGCCTCAGGCGCCCGCTCCTTTGGAGTTCCCTTTGAGTTCTCCCGGGGTTCTGAGAGAATTGGTATGCAGAGCCCAGTGGAAGGAGTGTATTATTTCCCAGAATGTGCGTGTAGAGTGCCGGTGAGAGGTCAGGAACAAAGAGTTGTTGTTTGAATCTACAAGGCTTTGGGGTGGCTCGGTTATTTTGTGCCCAGCCAGACTGCAGCACATAGCTAACACAGCAGAAGAAATTACAGAGAATGAGTTCAGGATGTACATAATTAAAATGTTCTGCAAATTAAAGGATGATATAAGAGAGCAAATATGGGCAGCAAAAGATAATTTTGACAAAGAGCTACATAAATAAATACAGGAAGCAAAAGATTACTTCAATAGGGATATAGAGGTAAAAAAAAAACAAAACAGAAATCAATTGAAAGCATAACCAACAGATTAGACCATTTGGAAGACATTACATTAGACAATAAAGACAAAATATATAATTCCGAAAAGAATGTAGACCACACAATGAAAATGGTAAGAAAACATGAGAAGAACATTGAAGATAAATGGGATAGCATAAAAAGACCAAACTTAAGAGTTATTGGGATAGAGGAAGGCATAGAGTTCCAAACCAAAGGAATGAACAATCTATTCAATTAAATATCAGATAATTTTCTAAACATGAAGAATGAATTGGAAAACCAAATTTAGGAGGCTTTCAGGATGCCAAATGTACAAAATAACAACACATCCATACCAAGGCACATTATAGTGAAAATGCCTAACATAAAGAATAAGGAGAGAATCTTAAAAGCCATGAGAGATTGCATACAGGGGAAACTAATTAGATTATGTGCAGATTTTTCAACCCAGACTCTGAAAGCTAGAAGATTTTGGAACACATGTATCCATCTCTAAAAGAGAATGGAAGCCAACCAAGATCTTATATCCAGCTAAATTAAGCTTTAGATTTGATGATGAAATAAAAACCTTCAATGACAAACAAAAGTTAAAAGAATTTATAACTAGAAAGCCTGCATTACAGAATATCCTTGGCAAAATATTTCATGAGGAAGAATTGAAAAACAACAATAAAAATAGCAAAGGGAGGTAATACACTAAAGGAAAAATTAATAAAAGGAGAAATCAAGTCAAGTTAAATACCAAAAATAAACAAAAATGGCTGGGAATACAAATCATGTCTCAATAATAATCCTGAATATTAATGGCCTAAACTCACCAATCAGAAGACATAGACTGGAAAATTGGATTAAAAAAAGACTCAATAATGTGCTGTCTTTAAAAGATTCATCTCATAGGAAAAGATGTCCACACACTGAAGGTGAAAGGTTGGGAAAAGTCATACCACTCACATGGACTGTGGAAGCAAACAGTGGTTTCCATTCTCATATCAAATAAAGAAGAATTCAAGACAAAGTTAATCAAAATGGATAAAGAAGGATATTTCATACTGTTTAAGGGAAACATTCATCTACAAGACATAACAATAATCAATTTATATGCCCCAAACAATGAAGTGTCTGTGTTCATAAAACAAATTCTTCTTAACATGAAGAGTCAAATAGACCACAACACAATAATTCTGGGTGACTTTAACACACCTTTTTCACTACT
>NW_026013522.1:0-2561 GCF_001458135.2 Marmota marmota marmota | reverse complement strand
GACCAGCGCGCTGGGGTGGGAGGGAGGCAGGAGTTGGGGACCAGAAGGGAAACTTGAGCCCAGCGGGCAGTGTTGGAGAGGGAGGGGCTCGGGGAACTGGGGCCAGGGCAGGATTGAGGGTGGGGCGCTGACCCAGGCGACCCAGGCCCCGGCCAAGAGACTCCTTCCTGATGGAGACATTCTGGAAGACACCCCACTCTCCCCAACCCCGTGCTCAACGGGTCCCCGCCCCAGCCCACTCTGGGCTCACTGTAGGCTGGGCTCCTCTAGGCCGGCCTCCGGCGGTGGACACACTGCAGTGATGGGGGGCGGGGCTCAGCAGTTTGGGTGCCAGGTTTCCCACCCTGAGAAGGGAGTCATACCGCTGTGAACTCTTTGGAGGGCCTGAAGCAAGGTGACCTCAGGAGACTGCTGGGGTTGGTCAGGGTGAAGGTGACCCGGGCTTCGGGCATGAAACACTTAATACATGACCCTTTCTAGGAGGGAAAGTGTGTCTGCTTCCATCTCTCCACTGTCCCTGAGACAGTAGACACACGAAGACACAGGGTTGGCCAAAGATAACAGCACCCACCCACTCTGTTTCAGGTCCCCTACCCACAAGTCAGGTGGTGTGCAAGCCAGAGACCTGCTTTGTTGGGGTTGATCCAGAAACCTCTCAGTGGTAGTCGGCCAGGAAATGCAAGTGGGAAATCACCAGGGAGCACAAAACCCAGGTTCCCGGGACTGGAGATCTGACCAGGGCTGGGGTGAATCCTGGGCCTCTGGAGTTCCTGGTGATTCTGGGCAGCTGGGTTTAAAAACCTCAGCAACAGGGCAATCTCACCTTGTTTGAAGGGAACTTATGGAGGGTACGTTTTCACCTGGGGCCCCACTGTCGGATCATCCCTTCTGTATTTTTAATCTCAAAGCAGAAAGGATTTTGTTACATGTGAGTCATATTTTTAAAATCTTTTTGTTTGGTTTATTTATTTATTTATTTTTTTAGTTGTTGATAGATATTTATTTTGTTTATTTACACACTGTTCTGAGAATCGAACCCAATACCTCACACATGCCTGGCAAGTGCGCTACCACTGAGCCCCAGCCCTGTTTTATTTATTTTTTATGTAGTTCTGGGGATTGAACCCAGGGCTTCATGCAGGCTAGGCAAGTGCTTTACCACTGAGCCACCTCCACAGCCTGATACATGTGACTAGAGTTTTTATAATCAATTGTGGGGTGACTTTCACATCTTTCCCTGTTCCCCAAGCTTATGAGACATGAGATGCAGGAGCACTGGTACTTTGTAGAAGGAAAGTGGAGATGAGAGAAGGGAGAGAGAGATGGCACAGCCTGGGGCTCAGGCTCAGCTTCCCTAATCCTGCACCCATGAAAGGAAGGAATTTCAAGGGTTGCTTGTGAAGGGTAGGCCACATAGCTTCTGTGAAGTGTCTTGTGTAGAAGAGAATGCCCACACCGTGTCAGGTGGCTCCACGGGAATCGAGACTTGGGATTGCCTCACCTCTTACCACCACCTCAGTGGAAGCTGGGTGTGGCTGCACTGTAGCTGTGCTGCTCCCCGTCTTCCTGGTGGCAGGAGCATCCCTGGAGGTGCAGCCACAGTCATGGGAAAGGATGGAGATGGTGATTTCCCTAGTGGGAAGGAGGGACGCCTGCCCTCTTTCTTGGAGGTTTGAATGTCCCTAGCTGACCACAGACTGCAGGGTTTCGTTGGATGAGCAGAAGCCTCCAGCAGCTTCCTCACTTGGCCAGGGCCTGGTAAGACTCACGCCTGGCTTCCTCAGGGGCCCTGGGGGCCACCTACTTATAAGGGTACTGTGACCCTTTCTCACCCAGCTTCCATCACGGCCTCAGGGACCCCTGTGCGCTTCCTCAGATGTCAGCCAGCAAGATTTAGAACTAAGGAAAAAAAGTGAAACTTAGGTTCTATTTACTTATGTCCTGAGGATTTGTTACTTATCTAAAAGTTCATCCCCCTGTGCATGACCAAATGAGGTAGCAGAAGTGTTGGCCAGTGCTGGAGACGCTACTGACACATCCCCAAAAGGACCAGATGAGACCCAGAAATTGGCCCAAGGTGAGAAGTCTTGTGACTTTTTTTTTTTAGTTGTAAATGAACAGAGCACCTTTCTTTCTTCCTTTCTCTCTCTCTGTCTCTCTCTCTCTCTCTCTCTCTCTCTCTGTCTCTCTCTCTTTTTCTTTTCTTTTTTCTTTCTTTCTCCAGGAATTGAACTCAGGAGCACTTGACCACTGAGCCATACCCCCAGCTCCATTTTGTAATTTATTTAGAGACAGGGTCTCACTGAGTTGTTTAGCACCTCGCTTTTGCTGAGGCTGGCTTTGAACACATGATCCTCCTGCCTCAGCCTCCTGAGCCACTGGAATTACAGGTGTGTGCCACCGAGCCCGGCTACCTTTATTTATTTATTTATTTATTTATTTATTTATTTATTTATGTGTGGTGCTGAAGTTTGAACTCAATGCATCACACGTGTTAGGCAAGCACTCTACCACTGAGCCACAGCGCAGCACATCTTCTGACTTCTTCCTCTTTTTTTTTT
>NW_026013521.1:0-2561 GCF_001458135.2 Marmota marmota marmota | reverse complement strand
AAAAAAAAAAAAAAAAAAAAAAAGTTCCCTGACAAGCTTTCATTGCAGTCGGCCATCTAAATAGAATGTCACTGATATTTCCGATTCAGTTCAACAAAAGCACGACTGCTTTTGTTTGTCACGTTTGTCAGCTCCTGTGAGAAATTCTATAAAGGGTCATAGCATCTGCTCAAGACCACAATAAGAGAAATCCCAAATAAGCCATGTTATAATATATATGATCATTAGTTTTATCATTATTCTCTCCTTTTTTAGGAATAAAAAGTCTCTGACCACAGAGAAAATTTGTGGTCTGTCTCAAAGGAGGCCACCCAGAAAACAATACACAGTAAAAACAAAACATAAAATATAGAAAGCTTTCCACAGAGGTGAGAGGTGATTTTTTTCACACCTTTTTTTCTCACCTGATAAGTGATAGGGCACACTGCTAAATCTCCTCTGTTCATTTGAAAGATGTTTCACATAAAACTGATTTAAACATATTATTATTTAGATTTCAGTCCTGAAGGCAGGGTAAGTCTGAACTATTAAATATTTTAAAAGTTACTTACAATATAAAAATAGTTCAAATGAACAATTTTCCAAAACTGAAAATAGGAGATTAAAAGATAATTGTCATAGTAACAATAGCTACAATTTAATGAATGGCCTACTAAGTACCAGAAACCATTATCAGCATTTGTAATAGGTCAATTATTAAAGATAAGTTCAATTATCCTTGCATGGGTTCTGTTTTTACAGATGAGGAAACTAGGATCAGAAGGGTAAGTGATTTATATCAAATGTCATATGAGAACTAGCAGAACTTATATACAGATACACCACAACACAAATGAATTTCATAGCTATGGGGCTGAGCCAAAGAAGGCAGAAATAAAGGATATACACTATATGATTACATTGGGATAAGGTTCCAAAACAGGTACACCTAAAGAAAGCTTATAAAAGTCAGGAGAGTAGTTACTTTTGTAGGGTGGGATTTTACTGGGAGGTTGTAACAGGAATCTTCTGGACTACTAGAAATGTTTTTTATCTTGACATGGGTAATAGAGCAAAAGCATATACATCTGGTAGGGCCTGAGCTTGTAATCCAGCTACTTGGAGGTTGAGGTAGGAGGAGGTATTTCAAGGCTAGCCTGGATAACTTAGTGAGATCCTGTCTCAAAATAAGAAATAAAAAGATCTGTAGATGTAGATTAGTAGTAGAGCAGCCCTGGGTTCAATTCCCACGTCTCTCTCTCTCTCTCTCTCACGCGCGCGCGCGCACACACACACACACACACACACACACAGAGCTCAGGTGAGGTGGAGGACATCTATAATCCCTGTGATTTAGGAGGCTGAGGCAGGAGGATTGCAAATTTGAGACCAGTCAGTAATTTAGTGAGATCTGTCTCAAAAACAGAAAGGGCTGAAGATAGCTCAGGGGTAAAATACCTCTGGATTCTCCTCCCCTCTACACACAAAAGGGTTGTATTAGTAAGCTTTGCATCGCTGTAGCCAAAAATGCCTCACAAGAACAATTTAGAGGGGGAATTTCTTTGTTTTTTTGGCTCATAGTTTCAGAGGTTTAGTCCATGGTAACTAGACTCCATTGTTCTAGGCCTGAGATGATGTAGAACATCATGGCAGAAATATGCTGTGGAGGAAAGCTGCTCAGATCATGGCAGCTGGGATGCAGAGGGAGGGAGAGAAGGAGGGAGGGAGAGAAGGAGGGAGGGAGGGGGGTAGAGAGAGAGACAGAGACAAAGACAGAGAGAAAGAGAGACAGCCAGAGAGAAAGGGCAGCTAGGGACATGATATAATCCCCAGGGGCATGGCCCCTCACGGTCTACTTTTTAAGCCTGCCTACAGGTATTTCTAGTTCTGGTATATAGGAGGATATTTTGATATATATGCACATACATTGTGGGATGTATAAATCAATTAGCATATACATCATGCCATGTATTCATCTTTTTCATGGCAAGAACACTTAAAATCTAATCCTAGAAAATTTCAAATATACAATATATGGTTACTAACCAAAGATACCATGATGTATAATAGGTCTTTTGAACTTATTCCTTTTGTCTAACTGAAATTTTGTGTCCTTTGACTAATATCTCTTCAATCCCTCTCTCCAACTTCTAACTTCTGGTAACCATCATTTTACCCTGTTTCTATTATTTCTTTTTTTGTATTGTGAATGTAAATAAGATCATTCTATATTTGTCTTTCTGTGCCTGGATTATTTCACTTAGCATGTCCTCCAGGTTTATTCATGGTATCACGAATAACAGGTTGTCCTTCTTTTTTATGGTTGAACAGTGTTGTATTTCTATATATGCTACATTTTAAACATCCATTCACCAAGACAGGGATGCCCTCTCTCTCCACTTCTGTTCAACATAGTTCTCGAAACACTGGCCAGAGCAATTAGACAGACGAAAGAAATTAAAGGCATAAAAATAGGAAAAGAAGAACTTAAATTATCACTATTTGCAGGTGACATGATTCTATACCTAGCAGACCCAAAAGGGTCTACAAAGAAACTACTAGAACTAATAAATGAATTCAGC
>NW_026013520.1:0-2561 GCF_001458135.2 Marmota marmota marmota | reverse complement strand
AAAAAAAAAAAAAAAAAAAAAGAAGAAGAAGAAGGAATTCTGATTGTGCAATCTTGATTATGTAAGGCCCTGTAGACCTAGGTAAGAACTTTTTTATTTTACATTGTGTAAGATGGAAAACTACGAACAGGTTATGTTTTAGAAGAATCACTAGCTGCCATATGTAGAATAGATTACTTTGACAAAGTTGGAATGAAGGAGACCAATTTGAAGCTTTGTGTAAGAGACTGCTGCAAGCAATGATGGTGATTTTTAACTCAAGTAGTAACAAGGAAAATGATTCTAAAAAATGATCACACTGTGGTATTTTTCAAATGGTACTGCTGAGACAATGTGTGGTTGTTTTGGATACAGAATATAAGAGAGGGAGAAAGGAATCAGAATTATTAAAAGGCTTTTAATTTAGCAACTTTGAATTTGACATGTGGAGATGGAGAAAAGGAAGAGCAACAGATATAAACAAGAATTCAGTATCAGAAGACATATAAGTGGAGATGTCAATTAAACTAGTAGATATACATTCAGGTTCTGGAGCAAATAAAAAGCTATATAATGGTTACCATATTTTTTATTGACACTATGTGGTAATGCCATTATGTCAGATCAAATAATGACTGTAACTAGCAAAAGTAAAATGACCAAGAACAGGCTGAGCTTGCAGCTCAGTAATAGAGTATTTAACTAGCATATCTGAAGGCCAATGTTTAAGAAGTTACCAGTGAGAAATTAAGGAAATCAAGAGAAATTATTGTTGACTCAAACGCCAAGTAAAGAGAGCAAAATGAATCATAACTGTTTTTGATAGATCCATTTAGACAAGGAGCAAAACATGATCATGGAGTCTGCTAATGTGTAACATCATAAAATATAGAAAATAAAAACTAAACTAGTAATGAATAAATATCCTAGTATAAAATGATTGGACCACATACAAAATTAATTTTGAGCAGTTATTTACACTCTTTTATTCCTCATTAATTTTTTTTTTTGCCTTAGCCAATATATTGTCTACTTTTTCTTTCTGAAGAGTATTTCTTTTGGCAGACAAAAAAGAAGAAAACGAGGAACTGAGGAATTAGGTTTCTTCTATCAGGTATCAACATTGGCTATTTGTCACAAGAGAAGGATCAATTTCTATCATGAGAGTGTTGCTTTCTCACAATCCTGAAATTATTTTTACAGGTACAGATACCACTTGAATACAAAGATCAGATACATGGTGTTTTTGCCATATTTCTGGTTAAAAAATATATAGTTAGAAAAAAAGTCAAGTTTAGGATACAGCTTTTCTTCTTCAAAAATTAGCAGCAGTAGGTAATTTTTAATTAAATGTTGTGGCCACTTATTATTCAAATTGTCTTACAGCATTCTCCAAATGATGCTTATATTTTTCAAAATCTAAAGAGAAATTATTGTTTTTCATATATGAAACACTTGTAGAGTTCTTACAAAATTAATGTCACAAGAACTATATTTTTAGAATTCTAGTAACTGTGAATTCTAGTAACATTTCCATAAATAACCACTGCTTTCCAAGAATATTGAATAGTTAGTGGGTTTCCATGTGTTGCTTTATTTTGCATGTAATTTCCCTATTTTGCATAATTGCCCATAGTTCCCTTTCCCATATAGAAGCAAATGGTTTTCTTCAGTTTGGCATTTGTCTTCTTTCCCAACAATTTATGTGTTTATTATTTTCAATTTGATTGATTCAAGTTCAAATTACCTATTTTCATTCTTCATTTCTTTACCTACTCAATTGAAACCTTGAAATTTTCCTGTCTTTTTTACATATTCAACAAATTTTGTTTTGTTTTGGGGTGTGTGTGTGTGTGTGTGTGTGTGTGATTGGTACCAGGGCTTGAACACAGGGGGCACCCAGCCACTGAGCCACATCCCTACTCCTGTTGTTTATTTTATTTAGAGACAGGGTCTCACTGAGTGGCTTAGCACCTCTGAGTTGCTGAGGCTGGCTTTGAACTTGGGATCTTCCTGCCTAGGCCTCCTGGACTGCTGGGATTACAGGGCCAATATTCACCAATTTTTATTTTAATCTACTGAAACAAACTTAAAATTCTTGGTCCTCCAGGCAGTTTTTGCCTAAAGAGGCTCCTTGTTCCTAAGAACTCCAGAAATTTCATTTTAAGAAACTTGTCTGGTAATCTCTGGAGAGTGAAGCTTGGAGACGCCATCTGAATGGTTGTACTTATTAAACTTGTGATTATCCCTTTTTCAGTTAGGGTTCCCAAGAGGGACAGAACCAAGAGAATGTATAAGCAATTATAAAAAGGGATTTATTAGATTTGCTTATGGCATCAGAGGCAGGATAATCCCACAAAGGCTGTGTTCAAGCTGGAAAGCAGGTGAAACCTGAGGCTGGCTCAGAACAAGAAGCTAGATGCCTCAAAACAAGAGGGACCACTGATGAGGCTCCATTGGAGGTAGAAGGCCTGAACACTCCTTAAAGAATGACTGGTGTAAATCTTCACTCAAAAGCTGAAGAAACTGGAGTTTGAAGTCAGTGGGTGATGGCAGCAGCAAAAAAAAAAAAAAAAAAAAGG
>NW_026013519.1:0-2562 GCF_001458135.2 Marmota marmota marmota | reverse complement strand
CTTTATGTTCTTCTTATTCTTTGTGATAAAATGACATGTTTCCTCCTCCTGTATGCATCAGATATCACATCATTCTTCTAGGTGTCATCAGCCTGGGTCCTTAGGCTTGAACACCGGATAACCAGGGTACAGTATGGCTTAAGGATTAAGGGCTGGGTCTATAATGATGCAACAGGGATTTAGTTTAAGTACACATTTTATTGTCAATCCAGCTGGGTACCTTTGGGAAGCTTATTTAACCATTTCAAGCCTCCATTTTCTTCTTTGGAAAGCACTACCACTTTTGAGGGCTTTACCTTCATTGGAAGGTTCTTTCTGCCTATCTTTACAAAACTTGAAGCATCTTCAAACAGAATTCTCAGAGGCATACAACCTAATTTTGATGAGGCATTTATTGAATTGCAAAATTTTAGAAATAGTAGAAATGCTTTGTTTTGTTCGAATTGGCTTTTTCGCCCCATTTTGTCTAATTGAATATTTTATAAAATTTTCACTTGAAGTCTGCATTCTTCAACTTTGATTTTTATTTAATTATCATGTAAAATTTACTTTTAGTTGACTCTAAGGCAATTTCCTTTTCACTCTTGGAATTTATACCAATATGAAAATATTCAGATGCTGTTGAAATACTCATGAAGAAGTCAGTCCCGCATACTGGTTGAGGACACTTGGATTGTTGTAGGCACAGGTGTCTGTCACCATACTTCCATTCCTATAATGTAAGACTTTTAAATCTTCCCTTCTTTCTTGTTTTACCTTAGATTTCCAGTTATGGCTCCATGAAAGGTCTAGATAATTATTTTCTCTTCTGAGTTTGATCTGCTCTCCTAAATTTATATTAAACCAATTTCTACTGTTATATTCTGAAGACAGCCTAAAGTTGTGACAACCAAAAGATAACCCCAGAAGGTCCTTCTAGTTTGATTTAAAGTTATAAAATTTACAGAAGAAATATAGAAATGAAATAATTAGAGTTAATAAATCATCAGTGATGCAGATTTCTCAACACAGAATCTGATATTTAAAAGTTTTATGAAATACTACTAATTAAAAAAAATGAAGCTACATTGATATGTAGCAGTAAAAAATTATGTGATGAATTTCTCAGATATTACCAACATGATTTCATTTCATTAAAGCTGTCCTTGTAGATAGTTTATTAAGATTTTAGATAGTTTAATTGTATCACATCCAATATAATTAATCCCAGTAATGCAATATATTTTGTAATGTATGTATACAAAAATTCTAAAAAAGAACTAACAGCATATTCAGAAGAATGAGAATGCTTTGAGTACTTTTAGAGGCACATATTTATGACCAAGTTTTTTTTTCTTATATTTGCCTAATACTATAAAGTGTCTCAGTATCCCAAAGAAACAATACACACAAATCGCTTGTATTTTTCAAAGTTTATGCCAACACATTCAGGGAATTGCTTGAAAACCCAATTTTCTAATCAGCTCAACAGTTACCTAAGTTATAGCTTCACAGCGTTGGCTAAAGCACCCTGCCCGCAAGGAGGATTCTCATGGGTTGGCTTGTTACCATTCAGTGATATTTGTTTGAGTAGGGTTTTTGAACCTCCTGCTTAAAATAGGTACCTTTTATATTACATAGTGATCCTGGCCTAATTTGTGTGATTGTGTAGCCACTCTTTTCTGTAGTTAAGCAATACACTAGGGTTTGTACTGAAAGGAAAAGAGATATCAGGAGGGCCCACAGAATCACTTTTCCATTAAAGGCTTCTCTGTGTATGCCAGACACAAAGGGTGCAAGGACTCTTCCTTCCCATCTCTGAGTATACTTTTCCAATCAATATCTCCAGGTTGTAGCTGCAGTAATATCATTTTACTGTATCAAAATAGTAAGAGAGACTCAATGAAATTGCAAAAGAAAATGCTGGAAACAAAAAGAAAATGGTTTCAAGCTTCAAATGCAGGTAGAAGAAATTTAATATAAAAGTTATGTCATTCATAGATGGGAGATGACTTGCACTTTTTAATAAGAGTTTACTAAACTGAAGGAATATGGGAGAGTAATCTACTTTTTGCCTAATTAGTAAGTAGGCCTATTGAGTTCTGTCTAGGTTCTTCTAGCATAACCATAGCTGTCTAAATTTAATCTCTCCAAACACTCTAAAGAAAAATCAACAAGGAGAGCAAATAAAACTGCTTATAATCAGGCCTACACAATAACTGGAAGACAGTGAATACAACAAACTTCAAGATATTTATAAATGGAAAATAAGTTCTATGAAATGTGCTAAACCAGTTCCAAAGCTCATGCTGGGATCAGATGGAGACAGACAGTGAACAGGAATTGCAGTAGGGACCTAGTGGTGGCCACACACAGATAAAGTCCCTTCCAAGCAAGAGAGAGCAACACCGAGAACAGGTCTGGCACCTGGTAGATGAGAACACTAGCTGCTAAAGAATCATTAGAAAGAATCTTGAAGCTGTGCAGAAGCAGAGGTGGCCTTGGGAAAGGGGAGAAGACAAGACATGAATCTTTTTGAGGCTGAGAGGTGAAGGCTAGGGAAGGAGGAGATGATAGAAGCTT
>NW_026013518.1:0-2562 GCF_001458135.2 Marmota marmota marmota | reverse complement strand
GGGAATGGAAGGAGACCCTCATGGTTATACAAAATTACATACAAGAGCAAGTGAGGGGAAAGGGGAAAAAAAAACAAGGGGGAGAAATGAATTACAGTAGATGGGGTAGAGAGAGAAGATGAGAGGGGAGGAGATGGGGGATAGTAGAGGATAGGAAAGGCAGCAGAATACAACAGACACTAGCATAGCAATATGTAAAACAGTGGATGTGTAACCGATGTGATGCTGTAATCTGTATACGGGGTAAAAATGGGAGTTCATAACCCACTTGAATCAAAGTGTGAAATATGATTTGTCAAGAACTATGTAATGTTTTGAACAACCAACAATAAAAATTAAAGAAAAAAAATAATTAGTTTTACTTGTAGTTAGTTATATGATTAGTGTACATGTATTATTATTGATGTTATGTTTTGGAAGCTTAGTCATACAATTCTAACTTTATATGTGTAGCATTTTCATAATTAAAAAACTCTGAAAACAATTTGGAATTTTAATAGATTAAAAGGTAAATGACATAAGAAATCCCTTTAAATTCTGATTAATTTTAAATCTTATATGGTAAAATTAGAAAAAGAAAAAGAATTGTCAAGCCATGCTTTATGAATACTCAAGGAACAATACAGTCTAATAGTTAAGATCACAAAATTTAAAACTGAACTACCTGCATTTATATTTCAACTCTACTTTATCATATCTCTGGATCTTTTAAAAAAATTTTACTTTTCTTATCTCAAATCTACCCTGTAAAAATGAGCATTATAAGGTGATTGGGAATACTATGTGAAATGTGTAAATAAAGCACTTAGAATAATACCTAGAACATAGTTGTCATTCAATAAGGCTTAGCTGTTGACAGAAAATATTGGATACCTACCAGATGTGTGCTGTGTAGTAGGTTGTCCACCATATTTTTCTTATTTGTATTTTTGGAGCAGTTTTTGCACAGTGATGTTTCCATTTTGTTCTTTTGTTTTTGTGTGGGTGGAAATTAAACGTGTTCAACATATATCTTCATTATACAGAGATGTTAGGCAAAGAAGAGTTATTTCTTTGATTTTGGATGGAATTTTCTCTCATACTTTTGAATGCTTATTTTTTATTTTCCTTTTTCTTATTTTTCAGATTAAATGTATGGAAAAATGAAAAATTAATGATAAAATAACTAAGTTTTGTAACAGTGTAATGGATTCTTCAGTGGAAAACAGTATGTATATAAACAGAGTATGGGTTCAATGTGAAAATGAAAGTTGTTTGAAATGGAGATTATTGTCAAGTGAGGATGCAGCCAGAGTTGATCACAGTGAACCATGGTATTGCTTCATGAATGCTGACTCAAGATATAATGAATGTTCTATTTCTGAAGAAGAATTTCCTGAAGAGACTCAGCTTCTTCAAAGTGGATTTAAGATTGTTTATTCACAGCTCCCTCTTGGAAGCCTGGTTTTGGTAAAATTACAAAATTGGCCAAGGTAAGGCTTTTGTTGTTTTTGCTAATTATTTAGGTGTAGTCTTGTTAGATTTGTGAATTTTTTAAACCTTTTCAAAGGTTCAACTTTTTTTCTCTTTTGTTTATTTATTTATTGATTTCTGGTCTTATCATTATTCATTCCCTTATTTCTTTGAGGTTAATTTATTCTTTTTCTAGTTTTTAAAATTTAAAATTAGATCATTGAGTACAAATCCTTTTTTCTTCTCAGTACAGACAATTTAAGTTTGAAATGGGTTTCAAATCAAGTGCTGTACCACTGACTTACAAATGAGTTCTAATTCAAATCTGTAATGGTTACTACAACTGAATGTTATTTTTTCGCCCATAGTGGTGCATCTTGTGAATTCTTTGTGCACATTTGAAAAGAACATATATAATTGACTGTCAAGACAAATAATTTTTTTCTTAAGATTTGTATGGATTTTTACCAATATAGCTCAGTGTTTTGTATTTCCCCCAATATGTGATTGATTTCCCCAAATATTCAGTGTGCATTTTCAGTTTAAAATTTCAAGTTTTATTTATTTATTTTTATTTTTTAATTTTTTGAGAGAGAGAAAGAGAGAAGAATATGAATCTTTTTTTGTATATGGAAACAACACAATGCCTTTATTTTTATGTGGTGCTGAGAATCAAACCCGGGTCCTGCCGGTCCTAGGGGAGCACTCTACCGATGAGCCACAATTCCAGCCCCAAGTTTTATTTTTAATTTTCTTTTTTTTTTTTAATTTATTTTTTTTATTGGTTGTTCAAAACATTATAAAGCTCTTGACATATCATATTTCATACATTAGATTCAAGTTGGTTATGAACTCCCAATTTTACCCCAAATACAGATTGCAGAATCACATCGGTTACACATCCACATTTTTACATAATGCCCTATTAGTAACTGTTGTATTCTGCTACTTTTCCTATCCTCTACTATCCCCCCTCCCTCCCCTCCCATCTTCTCTCTCTACCCCATCCACTGTAATTCATTTCTCTCCTTGTTTATTTTCCCATTCCCCTCACAACCTCTTATATGTAATTTTGTATAACAATGAGGGTCTCCCTCCATTTCCATGCAA
>NW_026013517.1:0-2562 GCF_001458135.2 Marmota marmota marmota | reverse complement strand
CAGCCAGGGTAGAGGGGACTTGCCTTTCCATGTGGGAGACTCCTCCTACGTTTGTGTCTCCTGGAGCTCCTATATAGCTGCAGCAACCATAGAGGGGACTCGCCTGTCCAGGCGGGAGACCCCTCACAGCTGAGTGTGAGGGGGAGCTTGAATTCAGCCAAACCAGGGTAGGGAGACTCGCACCTCCAGTACAAGATCCTCCTCCAACTTGGATGTCAGAGGGAGCTCATATACTGCTGCAGGCATGGGAGAGGGAACTTGCCCCTCTAGGAGGGAGATCCATCCCACCTGGGTGTCCTGGGGAGCTCATATACCTCCATAGCCAGGGTAGAGGAGACTTGCCCCTCCAGTCGGAAACTCCTCCGACCTGGGTTCCAGTGGGAGCTTGTACACCACTGCACCAAAGTAGAGCAGATTCGCCCCTCCAGGTGGGAGACCCTTCCCACCTGGTTTTCAGTGGGAGCTCTTACACTGAAAAAAACATGATAGAGGGGACTCTCCCATCCAGGCGGGAGACCCCTTCCACCTGGGTGTCCTGGGGAGCTCCTATACTGCTGAAGCCAGGGTACTGGGAACTTGCCCTTTCAGGCTAGAGAACCTTCCCACCTGAGTGTTAGGGGGAGTTCTTATATCGCCAAATCTAGGGTAGAGGCGACTAGCCCCTCCAGTTGAGGTACACTCCCACCACGGTATGGGGGGCAGCTCCTATACAGTTGCAGTAAAGGTAGAAGGGACTCGCCCCTCCAGTAGAGACACCCACCTGGGTGTCAGGGTGGGGGGAACTCCTATACCACCCCTGCCAGGGTAGAGAGGACTCACACTTTGGGGCATAAGACCCCTCCCACCTGGGTGTCAGAGGGGGCTGTATACAAGGCAGCCAGGGTAGCAAGGACTCTCCCTTCCAGAGGAGAGACCCTTTCCCTCCTGGATGTCTGTGGGATGTCATTCACTGCCTCATCCTGGGTATAGGGGACTCACCACGGAAGGCAGGAGACCCCTCCCACCTGCGTGTCAGGGGAAGCTTGTATACTGATGCAGTTAGGATACAGCAAGCTCACCCCTTCAGGTGGAAGACCCCTTTAACATGGGTTTCATGTGGAGCTCATAAACTGCTGAAGCGACGGTAGAAAGAACTTGACCCTCAAGTCGGGGGACCCCTCCCACCTGGCAGTCATGGGAGCTCCTATACCCAGCAGCCATGATAGAGGCAACTTGCCTCTCGTTGTATGAGAACCCTCCCACCTGCCTGTGTGTGGGGGCCTCCTATACTGCTGCAGCCAGTGTAGCAGGGTTTTCTCCTCCAGTCAGGATACCCCTTCCACCTGGATGATAAGAGGGAGATGCAATACCGCTGCAGCCAGGGTAGAGGAAACTCGCCCCTATAGGTTGGAGACCCTCCCTCCCACCAGATTGTTGGGGGACATCCTATACTGCGACAGCCAGTGTAGACGGGTTTGCCCCTGCAGGCGGAAGGCCCCTCTCACCTGGGTGTCCAGGGAGCCCTTATAGGGATCCAGACAAAGTAGAGGGGACTCGTCCTTTCAGTTGGGAGACCCCTCCCACCTGTGTGTCAGGGGAAGCTCCAATACTGCTGCAGCCAGGGTAGAGGGGACTCGCCTATACAGGCAAAAGACCCCTTGCTCCTGTGCTTTGCAGTGGGGCAAGCTTGTATGTGCCCCTCCATGTTGGAGACCCCTCCCACCTGGGTGTCTGGGGGAGCTTGTATAACGCTGCAGGCAGAGTAGAGGAGACTTTTTTCTCCAGGCCATAGACCTCTCTCCCATGGGTATTTGGGGAACTTGTAGATTGCCACAGCCAGGGAGAAGTGACTCGCCCCTCCAGGTGCGAGACCCCTCCCACCTGGGTGTCAGGGCAATCTTGAATACAGGCACAGCCAGGGTAGAGGGTACTCGCCTCAGCAGTCAAGAGACCTCTCTAACCTGGGTGAAGGGGGAAGGTCCTATACCGCCTCAGCCAGAATAGAGGGGACTAGCCCCTCCATGCGGGATACCCCCTCCCACTTGGGTATCTGAGGGAGCTCATAAACAGCCTCAGCCAGGGTAGAGGGGACTCACCACTGAAGGCTGTAGACACCTCCCACCTGGGTGTCGGGGGAAGCTTTTATATTGCTGCAGCCAGGGTAGAGCGTACTTCTTCTTCCAGGCAGAAGACCCCTTTCACGTGGGTGTCAGGTGGAGCTCTTATACCTCTGGAGCCACTGTAGAGGGGACTCGCCCTTCCGGGGTGGGACCCCTCCCACTTGGGTGTCATGGGAGCTCATATACACCAGCAACCACAGTAGACAGGACTTGCCCCTCCTGGCGGAAGACCCATCATCACACGTGGGAATCGGTGGGAACTTGTATATCTCCGCAGCCAAGGTAGAGGGGACTAGCCCATCCAGGTGGGAGACCCCTCCCATCTGGGTGTTGTGGGGTGGGACTCATATACAGCCACAGATAGGGTAGCAGGGACTCGCCACTCCAGGGGAGACACCCCTCTTACCTGAGTGTTGGGGGAACTTCTATATCTCCGCAGCCAGGGTAGAGTGGACTCGCCCCT
>NW_026013516.1:0-2562 GCF_001458135.2 Marmota marmota marmota | reverse complement strand
CAGAAAATTAAATAGAGAACCAAGTTAAATTGAAATTTGAATAAATTAAAAATTCAATAAAAACAAATAGTGTGTGCAGCAATTTTCAAAGCCTGTGCTGGACTCCACAACTTGATGTTTAATATGTGCAAATATCATTTTTAAATTCTGAGAGGAAGGAAATTAAATGAAGAACAGTTCTTTTGCCTGACAAGAGAAAAGTTTAATTAGTTGGGTGGAAGAGAGGCATAATTTTCATTTTTGACACATACAAAAGATTTTTAAAGGACTATTTTTGTGCAAAAATTAGAATAATTGTTATTGAAGCTAATTATTATAATAATGTCCAGAAAAGTAGATAAGCACTAGCTTCTTTTATTAAACTTTGAATGTACCATCATGTCAGGAGCTGCCACATTGGAACAGAGTGCCCCTTAGTCTTGAATGATGAGAATATGGAGATGTGGCAAGCCAGCCATGGGCTTTGTGTGAATGAACCATGAGCTTTGAGTTAAAAATTAAAATAAACTATGAGCATTGAGTGCACAGGGTTAACTGAACCAATGTTGCCCCTCTGTTTGAGCAGGCAACATCAGCCTCTTTTTGCTCACTCTGCCTATGATCCCCACACAGCACATGAGATGGGTGTGGCCTTTCTAGATGTCAGTCAACCTGCTGACAGCAAGACATCATGAAACTAGTCTCAACCCTCCGAAACCTGACCCCTTGCCTCATTTGAATAGCTTCTCCCCAATAAAAGAATTCAACATGTGCTCCTCACTCGCTTTCTTGCCTGCCTTGCCCCTCTTGTGGGAGCTGCAGTTGAGAAGTGGTCACTGAAACCAAAGAAAAGGTACTTTCTGTGTCTATGTCTTTATTTATTCCCCAAATTCCCTTGGAGTGACCCTGACTGGTTTAGTTGTGTGATGCAACACCATCATATCAATAAAAAGCAAAATTCAAATAAATGATAATGTACAAAAAATCAATAAAATAAAAAAATCAACAAAATCAATAAATTGATCAACAAATATTTGAAAAAGTGTTCACCATCTCTAGCAGTTTGAGGAATGCAAATCAAAACTATTCTAAGATTTAATTTCACTCAGTCAGATGACAGTTATCCAGAATACAAGCAACCATAAGTGTATTAGTGTTGGGAGGATGTAGGAAAAAGTTTCACTCATTCATTGCTGGTGGGATTGCAAATTAAAGAACCACTCTGGAAAGCACTTGAAATGGAACCACCATTTGACCCAGCTATCCCACTCCTCAATTTATACCCACACGACTTAAAATCAGCATACTATAGTGATGCAGTCCCATCAATGTTAATAGCAGCTTAATTCACAGTAACTATACTGTGGAACCAACCTAAATATCCCCCAGTAGATGAATGTAGAAAGAAACTGTGGTATATATACATAGTGAAATATTACTGAGCCTTAAAATGAAATTATGACATTGCTGATAAATGGATGGAGCTGGAGAATATCATGCTAAGCAAAGTAAGCCAATACCCCCCCCCAAAAAAAGGCCAATGTCTTGTTTGATAAGTGGAATCTGATCCATATTGGGGGGGAAGTGAAGAATGTATGAATTTTGGATTGGGTGGAGTTGAGTGAGGGCAGAAAGGAGGGTGTGGGGGTAGAAAAGATGGTGGAATAAGAGATATATTTTTATCCTATGTACATGTATGATTGCATGAATGTTGTGACTATGCATCATGTACAACAAGAGAAATGAAAAGTTGTATTTCAGTTGTGTAAAAAAAGATTAATTAATTAATTTAAAAATAAAAAGTGGAAATGTAATGCATTAATATTAATATATTATTATATTGCATTAATGAATTTTTTAAAAATGGAAAATTTTGTGTATATATTATTACAAGGCAAATGAGGCTCTATACGTTCTACATATATCAAAGTATTTTTTATTTCATAATGAAGAAATTCTGTAAAATCTCTAATGACTTTGTCAAAATCAGTCTTTTCAATTCTTGAAGTATAAAGCCAGATACATAAGTCCTTTGCTACTCATATGCAGTCATCAAAATTTTTTCACTTGTTTTAAGTTCAAAGTTTTTTTCACATAGAGCAATATTTACACATTAGGGAAATATGCAAACATGAAGTCAGACTTAACAGAGTCATATAAATCCCTTTTTATATTAAATGCCCCAAATTTAAATGTTATCCATGTGTTTGTTTCTTCAATTTTGAATCTTGTAGATTCCAAACATCTCCTTTATTATAGGAAAGTAAGAAAGTGAAACTTGTAAAACTGTTGAAATCCTGAATCATGATGACAGGGGTCATGTTTGTGGCTGAATTTGAGATCAATATAGATTCTAGAAGCTGGGTAAAAAATTAACCAGAAATTATAGGTCAGAGAAGGTGAGATTTGGAAACATCTAATCGATTATAATGAGTACATGCATGATGCAAGAGTTAACCTAGAAAAAAATCAAAATAGAGAAGAACATATTTAATAAGTTCATAAGTACTTCAATGATGTATAAGATAGATAGTTAGGGCAAAGAAATCCGGGAATGCAATGGGCCCTAATATAAGGTGTTTT
>NW_026013515.1:0-2562 GCF_001458135.2 Marmota marmota marmota | reverse complement strand
TTCATTTTGACCTATACAGGTAAATGGAAATGGAACTTGAAATCAAACAGGGTAGGCGCTTGCTGCTTAAAACTGCACACATTCAATCAGTTCTATGTGGGCACTTTCTGATTTCTTCCTTGTGAAAATTTCCCAAAGCTGAAGCATGCAAAATCATCTTTATCTGAAAGTACTCTAGGAGAAAACAGGGAAATATGCATGTACTGAACTACCTCCCCAAATTATTTGGTCAGATTTCTTTGATACTGCACAAGATTCATCTGTTAGCTTTCCCCACTAAGCTCCCTTAATTTGGGACTTCTATGATAAAAGGTCCTCTGAACAGATTAGGGTTAGGTTTATGGTTAGGGTAAGGGCTAGATTTAAACTTAGTGTTAGGGTTAGAGTCAGTTTTGTTCATGTATCTTTGATACTGGGCAGGATTAATCTTTTACCTAGCCTCACAATGTTCCCTGGTTTGGGCCTTCTCGGTTCAATGGTTTGCTGTCAGGAACAGTTTGTATTTTGTGATTTCACTTTATTTTGAAGTATATTGTTGAAGAGAAATGGAGATTTCATAATCAAACAGGGTTGGTGCTAGCTGCTTGAAACTGCACACACTCAATCAGTTCTCTGTGGGCACTCTCTGGTTTGTTCCTTGTGAATGTTTCCCTCAGATGAAACATGCAAAGCAACTTTATCCCAGACCACATTGGAGAAATCAAGGAAGTATGCATGTACTGAAACACTTCCCCTAATTATTTGCTCAGATTTCGTTGATACTGTGCAGGATTTATCTGTTAGCTTATCCCACTAGGCTCCCATATTTTGGGACTTCTATGATCAAATATTCTCTAAACAGGCTATGGTAAGCTGTAGGGCTAGAATTAAGGATAGATCTAGTGTTAGGTTTACAGTAGTTTTGTTCAAATTTCTTTTATACTAGGCAGGTTATATCTTTTACCTAGCCTTAGTATGTTCCCCAGATTTGGGCCTTCTAGAGTCACCAGTTTGCTGTCAGTATTTCAGTTTTTATCTTAAGATTTTACTTCCTTTTGACCTATATGGGTAAGTGGAAATGGAGCTGGAAATGAAACAGGGTTTTTGTTAGCTGCTTGAAACTTCACACTCTCAAACAAGTCTCTATGAGGACACTCTGGTTTTATCCTTGTGAAAGTATCCCAAAGATAAAGCATCCAAAAACAACACTATGCGAGAGCATTTTAGGAGACAACAGGAAAATATACATGTACTGAACTACCTCCCACAATCATTTGGTCAGATTTCTTTGATACTGGGCAGGAATCATCTGGTAGCTTGCTCCACTAGGCTCCTCAACTTTGAGAATTCTATGATCAATGGTTCTCTAAACAGATTAGGGTTAGGCTTATGGTTAGAGTTAGGTCTAGTGTTAGGGTTAGAATTTGTCTTGTTCAAATTTCTTTGATACTAGGCATGATACACTTTTACCTAGCCTTACTATGTTCCCCAGCTTTCAGCCTTCTTGGTTCAATTCTTTGCTAACAGGAACAATTTGTATTTTATGGATTCACTTCATTTTGACCTACATGGGTAAATGGACATGGAGCTGAAAATCAAACAATGTTGGTGCTAACTGCTTGAAACTTCACACACTCAATCAGTTCTCTGTGGGAACTATCTGGTTTGTTCCTTGTGAAATTAGTAATAAGCTGAAGCATGCAATACAAATTTATCTGAAAACACTTTAGGAGAAAACAGGGAAATATGCTTGTAGTGAAATAGCTCCCCCAATTATTCTGTCAGATTTCGTTGAAACTGCTCAAGATTCATCTGTGACCTTGCCGCACTAGACTCCCCAATTTCAAAACTTCTTTGATCAAAGGCTCTCTAAACAGATTAGGTTTAGGGTTAGACTTAGTGTTAGGACTAGGTTTAGACCTCGTGTTAGGGTTAGAGTTTTTTTTTTTTTTTAATTTCTATGATACTGGGCAGGATTCACCTTTTTCCTATTTTGACTATACTCCAAATGTTTGGGCCTCCTACATAAAAGGGTTTTCTCTCAGGAACAGTTTCAATTTTCATGTTTCTCTTCTTTTTGCCCTATAGGGGTGAATGGAAATGAACCTAGAAATCAAACAGGGTTTGTTCTAGCTGCTTGAATCTTCACACACTCAATCAGTTCTCAGTGAGCATTCTCTAGTTTGTTTCCTGTGAAGTATCCCTAAGCAGAAGTAGAAAGAAACAGCTTTATCTCTGAGTGCTTGAGGAGCAGGCAAAATACACATGTACCAAAAGAGCTTTGAATTTTTTTGGTTGGATTATTTTGATACTGTACAGGATTCATCCTTGACCAACCTTAGTAGGGTTTCCAAGTTTGGGCCTTCAAGGTTCAATGGTTCAGTGTTAGGAACAGTTTGAATTTTTAATTTTCACTTCATTATGGCATATAGGTGTGAATGGAAATGGAGCTGGAAAACAAACAAGGTTGGTGCTAGCTGCATGAAACTTCACACATTCAATCACTTCACTGTGAGCATGCTCTGGTTTGTTCCTTGTGAAAGTCCCTTAAGCTGAAGCATGAAAAATCAGTTTATCCAAGAG
>NW_026013514.1:0-2562 GCF_001458135.2 Marmota marmota marmota | reverse complement strand
AAAACTATATTTGTTGTATAGCAATTCTGATTCTGAAAATATATTTTATTTCCTAGTGCAATGTAATTATTTTTAAAAGGTGTTATTATTGTTAGTTTTTTTTATATAGGTAAATTACTGAAGATAGAAAAATGGAAATGAAAATTTTTTCCATTATCAATTTTATTTTATTTTTTTGTACTGGGGATTAAGTCCAGGATCACTCTACCATTGAGCTATATCCCCAACCCTTTTTTTTTTTTTTTTTGAGATAGGTTTTTGTTAAGTGGCTGAGGCTGGCCTTAATCTTGTGATCTTCTGCTTCATTCTCCGCAGTGTCTGGGATTACAGACATGTACCACCATGCCCAGTGTGCTTGCATTACTCTTAAAAAGTGTATCTTTAAAAGTATTGGGTTCTTTGTAGAAAAGAAAGGATAGGGAAGCCAGCCTCAGTCATTTAACAAGATCCTGTCTTAAAAATTTGAAAGGATTTAGGATATAGCTTAGTGGTAAAGTGTCCCTGGTTTCCAACCCCAGTAATGCAAAAACACAATTTAAAAATGAAGGGATTATATGATCATTCACATTTGCTTTAGGATTTTGCTAGAAGAATGTGCTTGGATCATTTGTTTTGTTTGTTTCTTATTTATTTTTTATTTTTTAAAGAGAGAGTGAGAGAGAGAGAAAGAGAGAGAGAGAATATTTTATTTAATATTTATTTTTTAGTTCTCGGCGGACACAACATCTTTGTTTGTATGTGGTGCTGAGGATCGAACCCGGGCCGCACGCATGCCAGGCGAGCGCGCTACCGCTTGAGCCACATCCCCAGCCCTGTTTCTTATTTTTAATTATTTTTTAATGGACACAATATTTTTATTTTATTTATTTATTTATTTTATGTGGTGTTGAGGATCGAACATAGTGTGCCTCACAAGTGTGAAGCAAGCACTCTACCTCTGAGCTACAACCCCAGCCCCTTTTTTTAATATTTATTTTTTAGTTGTAGTTGGACACAATACCTTTATTTTATTTATTTTTATGTGGTGCTGAGGAGCAAACCCAGGGCCTTGCATGTGCACAAGTGCTCTACCGCTGAGCCCTAGCTCCAGTTTTGTTTCTTTTGTGGTAATGAGATTGAACTCGGGGACACTGTACCACTGAGCTACATCATCGCCTTTTTTTTTTTTTTTTTCCCTTTTTGGTACCAGGGATTGAACCTAGGGGCACTCAGCTACTGAGCCACACCGCTAGCCCTATTTTGTATTTTATTTAGATACAGGGTCCCACTGAGTTGCTTAGCATCTTGCCTTTGCTGAGGCTGGCTTTATTTGAACTCACAGTCTTATTGTCTCAGCCGCCCCAACCGCTGGGATTAAGGTGTGGGCCACCATGCCCGGCCAGCTTTTTAATTTTTTATTTTGAGGATCGCTATTTCCAGTCCCTACCCCATACCAGGGATTGAATCCAGTGGGTGCTTAACCACTAAGCAACATCCTCAGCCCTTTTTTGTTTGTTTGTTTTTTTATTTTGAAACGATCTCTCCAAGTTACGTAAGGCCTCACTAAGTAGCTGAGGCTGGGTATGAACCCTTGATTCTCCTGCCTCAGCCTCTTGAGCTGCTGGAATTACAGGCATGCATCACCATGCCCAGCTCTGTTTTGAGGATCTCACTAAGTTTCTGCTTCAATCTTCTACTGCATCTGGCTTTAAATTTTTTAATACAAGTTTGCAAATACCAATGAAATAACTTTTCTTTTGTATGTGGCATTGAACCTAGGTGCTTAGCCACTGAGCCATGTCCCTTGCCCTTTATTCATTGAGATAGGGTCTTGCTAAGCTGCTAAAGGGTCTCCCTAAGTTGCTGAGGCAGGCAGCTTTTGAACTTGAGATCCTCCTACTTTAGCCTCCTGAGCCTGTGGGATTATAGGCGTGCACCCCCATACCTCGCTGAAATAACTTATTAAATAACCTGCTTTGGGGAAAGGTGGTAAATGATCATTTTTTCAAGTAGTTTATACCATTAAATTTGAAAATGGACTTGGGATGTAATTCAGTAGGAGAGCACTTGCCTAGCATACATAAGGCCCTGGGGCCCTGGGTTCAGTTCCTATCAGCAACAACAGCAATTAAGAAATTAAATCCTTTTTGATGGTCTATAAGTAAATTGTGTATTCTTAGTTTTTGGAAGTGTAGAAATTGAACCCAGGGCCTCATGCATGCTACGCAAGCACTCTACCACTGAACCACACCCCAGCTCACAAATTTCATATTCTTTATTAACAACAACAGAAAATATTACAAATCTTTACTTTGTATCTAAAATTAAATCTCATTATCATAAATTCATATGTATTATCCAGATTCTAAAATTTGGCCAGGAAATTAAGACTTTTTTTTTTTTTTGGTATCTGGAATTGAACTTGGGCACTCGACCACTGAGCCACATCTCTAGCCCTGTTTTCTGTTTTACTTAGAGATAGAGTCTCACTGAGTTGCTTAGTCCCTTGCTGTAGGACTTAGCATTTCCTAGCACTAAATCTTCAAGTAATGACCTTTTTTGGGGGGGGGGTAGGTGGGGGGT
>NW_026013513.1:0-2562 GCF_001458135.2 Marmota marmota marmota | reverse complement strand
AAAAAAAAAAAAAAAAAAAAAAAAAACTTTAAAAGGACTGGGGATGTAGCTCAGTGCCCCTGGATTCAATTCCCAGAATGAAAAATAAGAAGAAGAATAACAATAACAATAAAAACATGAAGTGTCACAACTCCAAATCAAGGAAACATGAGCTCATATTGAGAAAGAATGAATTCAAAATTATGCACAATATTTATAGGCTATACATATCAAAAGGACCTTTACAATTAAGAAACTGAACTTTCTTATTATATTCAATGTTATATTTGTAAGAGGAGTGCTCTAGTCTCCAAATATAGCACCCAACAATTCCTTCCCTCCATGTAAATGAACACAATTCCTCCCAACAAAATTTGGAGACCATTCTCCTTCCCTCTGAATCTGGGCTGACCATGTGACTTGCTTTGCACCATACAATGTCGTGTAAGTTGTACTGTTCACTCCAAGTCAAACTTTTAAACAGATCTAGCCTTCTGCTTTCACTACCTCAAGAGTTATTCTCCTTGTATGAAGCTTGTGATTATGAATGACAGAAGGCCATGTGGAGAATGGCCCTGAGGAACTAAAAGCCACCTTAGACTTGCAATCTTCCTTCTCAGCTAAGAGCATACACAAACCATTCTGCCAAGTGCTCTCCAAAATGCAAAACCATGAGCAAATAATTTAAGTCACTCCATACCCACTCTTAGGAAATGAAAGTGGTAAATTAGCTCTTTTCATTTAAGGCATTGCTAGCACCCTCTAACATTTTCTAAACGTATAAATGAATACTTCTATGGTACAAATAAAGCACCACCAATACACACGAAAAGTGAAAAAAATCAAGAATCATTTTTTGAAATATTTTTTCTGTGAAAGCAGTTAAGTTTTAAACATCCACCAAAATAATCAATGTAGTTTTTGAAATTAAAGCAAAAAAAAAAATCTGTTCTGAATAAACGACACTGTTCCAGGTAATTTGACTGTAAAAACAAAAACAAGTATTAATACAATCTGCTAGTTTAAACCTGTTATATGTTTAGTAAAGTGCATCTCAATTACCCAATAGCAGTCTGCTATAAAGTGACTTTTGATAGAAAACTGATGTATTTGTAGTATTAACTCCATAGAACTCTTTGCATAACACTTTGGGGGCATATGCAGGACTATGAGATTTTTTTAAAGTTTTAAGACTTAGGTGTAGAGAAGCAGCAAAATTATTAACATAAGATAGGAAATGAGTCTAGACGGGGAAAAAAATAACATTCAGACCAACCAATTCTAAGATCAGTGATGTGTGTGTGTGTGTGTGTGTGCGCGCGCACAAGCTAATGACAGGTTTGGCTGTGGCCTGCTGCTACTTTTTTCTCTCTTCAATCCCAAACCCCACAGTGATTCCTTCCTTTCCCATGACCTATTGCCAGACTTCTGCTTTCTTTCCCCACAGGCCTGCCTTCCTCGTCCTTTGAAGATTCTGTTTTATAAAACCAGTGCCTCTTGCTCGCCTATCAGAGTGCTCTTCTGAGACCACCGCTAGCAGCCCACTGAAGGAAAGTGAGCCGTGGAGTAGATTCAGATTTTCCTCCTGTGTATATGTTTATACTCTATTTATAATTTGCCTCTGCATTCTCTACCCAGCCTGTCTCGCCTGACAATATAAAATCTCTTGTTGCTATTGCTTGGCTGATTATTAGTTGCCAATGATTCTCCTTTCAAGTCCTTTCTGCCTAATGATTACTTCTCTGTGTTTTCTTTACTAAAATGGTACAGGTATGAAAAAAAAAGCCACGAGACAGTGGGAAATTGAGAAGAATGGGAGGAGTTGATAGCATTTTTTCCTCACCATTTTATTGTCCACTAGAAGATCAATGCTACAAAATAAAGTCTTTAGCGTACTTGGAGAAAGAATAAACTAGAACTAAGGCGTTAACTTCCAGAAGTAACATGTGTCCTGTTCCGATCATCTGAGAAAATAAGTGGTATGAAAAATGATAAGATTCACCTTTAGATATAGTGAGAAAACGCAAGGATCTGCAGTATCTCCTAAAAATAGATTCCAACAGAGAATGACATAATGTCAATAACAGAGAAATAGGATCAAGGGATTAAAGATACACCCAGATCAAGAGCCACCACCACCAATCCTTGTTGGGGTTGGTCCAGGGCTCAACCACCATGAACAATAACAAGCAGCCTTTCAAGATTTAGTGCTGTCCTTACAAGAGACTGTTTTCACTCAAGGTCCTCATTAATCTTGTGCATTCACCCTGAGTCGAATCACGTGGCGAGCTAAGTTTAAGAGTCTGTTCTTGGGGAGCTAACTGCTTACTTGTGAGGTAAACTCACTCATCTGTGACACTGAGCTACCAAGAGGGCAGTGAAAGAAATAATTTAGGAAATTATGTCCTGGAAGTTTCCCTTTATGAACATGGGAATCTGTCTCCCAGCTTCAAAGTTACCACATTTGGGAAACAGTTCTCTATCTTTCCAGACATAAAAAGAATTGCATGTCTTCCTTCCTTCCTTCTTTCCTTCCTTCCTTCCTTCCTCCCTCCCTCCCTCCCTCCCTCCCTCTTTTGTTTT
>NW_026013512.1:0-2562 GCF_001458135.2 Marmota marmota marmota | reverse complement strand
CTAACCGTATCCCTAACCCAAACCATAATTTTAACTGAAAACTTAAACCTAACCTAACCCTAACCCTAACACAAAACATCACCCTAACCTAAACATAACCCTAACACAAATCCTAACCCTCCCTCTAACACAAACCTTAAGCCTAACTCTAACCCTAACCTAACTCTAACCCAAACACAAACCCTAACCCAAACCATAACCCTAACCCTAAGCTAACCTTAATGCTAACACTTACCTAATCCTAACACTAATCCTAAGCCTAACACTAACCATAAACGTAACCCTAACACGAATCATAAACCTAACCATACCACTAAGCCTAACCCTCACTGAAAGACTATCCCTAAACCCAACACAAACTCTAAAACTAAACCTATTCCTAATCCTAACAGAAATCCTAACCGTAACACTAACTTTAACCCAAAAATAAACTTAACCCTAATTTAACCCTAAACCTAACACTAAAACTAACTCTAAGGATAATCCTTACCGTAACTGTAACCCTACCCTTAAACTTAACACAAAATCTATCCATAACAATAATACTAACATGAACCATAACCCTAACCCTCACAATAACCCTAACTCTAACCCTAACTTTACACCTAACCCTAATACTAAAACTATCCCTAACCCTAATCTGAAACCTAACCCAAACCCTAACACTAAACCTAACACTAACCCCAACCGTAATACTAAGCCTATCACTAACCCAAACTCTAAACCTAACCCTAAACCTTACCCTAATACTATCCCTAAACCTAACCATAGCCCAAAAACTAAACCTAAAACTAACCATAATCAGAACCCTAACAATAAACCTAACACTAAACCTAACACTAACCCTAAACTGAACCATAAAGCAATCCCTAAAACCAACCCTAAAAGTCGCACTAAACCTAAGCCTAATCCTAACCCGAAAATAAACTATAACCCCCCTCATGTCCCTGAACTTAACCTAACCCCAATCTTAACCATAGTCTAAACCTAACCCTAACTATAACATTAAACCTAACCCCAACCCTAACCCTATCACTAAGTCTAACCCTAACCCAAATCCTAACAATAATGCTAAACCTAACCCTAACCCTAACCCTAACACTTACCCTAATACCAAACCTAAACCTAATCCGCAACTTAAACCTAACACTAACCCTAACCGTATCACTAACACTAATCCTAACTCTAACCCTAACCCTAAAACTAACCATAACATGAATCCTAACCCTAACACTAAAACTAACCCTAACCCTGACACTAATCCTTAACTTGCTCCTAAACCTAAACCTAATTCCTAACTCTAACCCTAACACTAACTGTACCCTAACAATAACCCTAATACTAACTATACCATGATCCCTAACCCTAAACCAAACACTAACTCTAACCCTAAATCTAATGATAAGCTTAAACCTAACTTTAACCCTAATATTAACCCTATTTCTAACACTAACACTAAATCTAACCCTAACCCTAACACAAACCATAATCTAAACAAAAACCCTGACCCTAAACCTAACCCTAAACCTTACCTAACCCTAACCCAAAACATAACACTAACCCTAACCCAAAACATAACAACAACCCTAACCCCAACCCTAACCCTAACCCTAACCCTAACCCTAACCCTAACACTATCCCTAACTCTAACACTAACACAAACACTAACACTAACACTAATCCTAACCCAAACCCCAATCCTAACGGCAAACCTAATGATTACAGTAACCCTAAAGTTAACACAAATCCTAACCATAACACTAACCCTAAATATAACCCTAACATTAACCCTATCCCTAACACTAACCGCAACCCTACACTTAACACTAACACAAACACTAACTTTAACATTAAATGTTACCTAAACCTAACCCTAAATCTAAATGTAACACTAACCCTAACTGTAACCCTAACACTAACTTTTACCCCAAACATAAACTTCTCACTAAACCTAACACTAAGACTAACCCTAAACTTAAAACTAACCATAACCCTAACACTAACCCTAACCAAAACCCTTACCCTAAAACTAACCCTAAACCTAACCCTAAACTTAACTCTAACCCTAATCCTAATCTTAACTCTAAACCTAACCTTAACACTTAAACTAACCCTAAACCTAACCTGAAACAAAACTCTCACCCTAAGACTAAACTTAACCCTAACCCCAATTCTAACCATAACCCTAAACCTAACACTAACCCATACCCTAAACCTAACCCTAACAGATACCCAAAAACTAACCGTAAACCTAATCCTAGGCCTCACACTAAACCTAAACCTAACCATAAACAGAACCCTAACACTAAACCCAACACTGAACCTAAAACTAAACCTAACCCTAAATGTAACCATATTCATAACCCTAACAATAACCGTAGCCCTAAACTTAAACATAACCATAACACTTACCATAACCCTAACCCTAATCAAATTCTAACCCTAATACTAAAGTAGCACTAAACGTAACCCAAATTTTATCCCTAACACTAACCCAAACCCTAACTGAAACACTAACACTAACCATACCCTAACCATAACCCTAATTTTAACACTAACTCT
>NW_026013511.1:0-2562 GCF_001458135.2 Marmota marmota marmota | reverse complement strand
TTTTTCTTCATATCATTAGAAATACTTTTTATGTGATACTTTATTATAGATTTAGTAATGTTGAACCATTTTTGCACTCTTAGAATCAATCCCACTTATTTATGCTCTTATGCAAAAATCGAGTATTGATATTCTTAACTTGCATGTTTATTACTGTTCATGTGTGAAACTGGTAAGAGATTTTCTTTTCCTCCTTTATCTTTCTCAGATTTCAGTATCATGATATTGATTTCATAAAATCAATTTGAGAATTGGCCTCTTCACAAAAGATAACCACATACTATGTGCCCTATGATCTTCCTAAGGATATGGATATTGGACACTCTTAATTTTCATCTCTGCCATTCTCCCCGAGAGCTAGGTGAAGTCTTCATGTTGGTTTCCAGCTAAATATTCAATGTACTTTCTACCACCTTACTTATTTTCCAACTTCAATGCATTGTGAATTATAATATTCTTTTGAGGGTTTGCTTTGGTTGGGGGGGGGCTGTATTTTCAGAAAATTTTTGTTTTAACATGTAAAATTCTAGAAATTTGAGTTAACATATTTTCATCTTGTGCTTTTAATACTTTCCCAATGTAGTCAGTAATTAAGTGTTCCATAAAAGTACAAGATTTTATGTACATTTATAGATAAAAAGAGATTTTCCTCATGTGGGTTGAAACACCATTACCTCCATCGATTTCAACAAAGTTAACTGGAGAAACAATAGGTTAGTAGCACAGAGAAGGTCTCTTAAATGTGTATGCTTAATTTTATCCCTTTATACTTAAATCTATTTTATAATTATTTGTATAGTATAAATCCCTCCAGAAAGCCTCTATAGAAATTCCCCATGTGTGATTCTAGTTATAATTTTCTTCATTTGCATATGTCATTATAATTTCACTATCTTGAAGAGCAAGTCCCATTATGAGGGCAACTAGGAGTTAGAAATATATTGAAAACCTTTGCTACTTTTGATTAAACTCCAACCACGTCCTTGGCTCACCTCAATTAGTGGTCATATGAATTCCTAATTTAGTCTCTCTCTCCATAAGATTTTAATAAATTATACTTCTTACTTTTAATTTAGAAACTTCACACATCATCTTTCTAACAACTAAACCTGTTATTTCTCCCTGAGACAATACAATAGATTGATTTTGGGTCAGTTATGCCCTCTCAGCAATTGTTCTGCATGTAGACTAGTTCTAACAGTTAACTCACATAACGTCTGGGCTCAGTATAACCTAGGAATACATTCCACAGCAGATACATACATATTTGGTACCACACATTGGTATTCCTTTTAAATGAGTGCTATCTGAATATTTTCCCCAGATATTCCATAGTCTGGCATGACCCTTACTCTCAAATCTCCATACTGGGTGTGATTCTCAAAGCATGGTCCCAAGACCAGTAGCATCAACTTCAGCATTACTGGGTACCTTTCTACCAATGTAAAGTCATGAGCCTCTATAGAACAACTGAGTAAGAAACCCTGAGGGTGGAGCCCAGCAGTGTTTCTAACAACTCCTCTGGGTGATTCTGGTAAATGCTAAGGGTTGCAAACACTGGTCTAAGGGTTTGGCTGAATTTCTCCCACTTCCTCCATATTCCTTCATGTAACCCATATTAAATTTGGGGTCAATAGGTTTTCCTCATCAGACTTGAAAATTCTATTCCTCCCTAGGCTGCAGCACTGATATTTTTATTTCCTTATTAAATTCTCTTGAATATCTGTAGGAGGAGTGTTGGATGTATACATTCAAGATCATCATAAATATAACTTCGATGTTGTGTTATGTACTTTTGTTACATACTACTTAGTTGTATCAAAGAAAAAAAGTTTTAACAAGCAAAACTGGCATGAGGAAAAAAAGATCAAATAGGAGGTAGATGGAGGTTTTGCTTTCTACACAGTTTACCAATCACACTTGGGCCTTTGTCAGTCAGCTTTTAAGCTGTGATAAAATACCTGAGAAAAACAATTCAAAGGAATAAAGATTTGCTTTGGCTCCTGTTTTCAGAGGTGTCAGTCAGTGATAGCTGGCTCTACCAATTCTAGGCCTATTATGAGGTAGAACATTATGGAGGAGAGTGTGTGGTAGAGGAAACCGCTCATTACATGGCAGCCAGGAAGCAGGAGAGGAGGTCTGGGGGTAAGAAATACCGTTCTAGGACATCCCCCAGTGACCTACTTCTCCCAACTCAACTCTACCTCCTAAAGTTTTTACCACCTTTCAAAAATGCAATGGGTGACAAACCCATCAGTGAATTCATCCACTGATGAAGGCACAGCTTCCATGATTCATTTTCCAAGAGTTCCCCCTATGATCATTAGCTGCATTGGGTAATCAAGCCTTCAACACATGAGCCTTTAGGGGACAGTCCAGCTCCAAACCTTACTTCTCTGTACAACTTCCCAGTATGAGCCTCCAGTGTTAACAGTTATTTTCTGCACATTTTCCTCCAGATTCTTCTGAGAAGAAAAATATTCTTCTGTATTTTTTTACATCATTATTACAGAATACATAAACACATTAGCATATACACAAACACATTTTCTCCTCCTTCCC
>NW_026013510.1:0-2562 GCF_001458135.2 Marmota marmota marmota | reverse complement strand
ATTTTTTATTTTGAGACAGGATCTCACTAAATTGTTTAGAGCCTTGCTAAGTTGCTGAGGCTGGTCACTAAAGTTTTGGTCCTCCTACCTCAGTCTCCTGAGTTGCTGGGATTATAGGCATGTGCCCCTACATCTGGCCAACCTGTTTCTTTAACATGGGAAATATTTAAACTTACGGGTTTTGATTGTTTGTATGTTCTTGGTTTTGGGGGGATTCTGGTGGTGTTTTCAAACAAACAAAGGCCTTCACTTATGCTCAGTACTCATCCTGCCACTGAGCTACATCCCCAGCCCTAAATCTACAGGTTTTAATTCTACATCTATGATAATCTGGTTATTAATTAGAGGCAGTAACACTTAGATTGCCCCTCCTTTAGCCATTGAGCCAATGATAGGAGCTCCTAGTGACCTTTGTGGGGGATATACAAGTCACAATGGTATAGTTGTGCCTCTGCCTGCCCCAATCCTGGAAGCTGAAAGCCTCCTGAGTTATAAGACAGCTGTGATTTCTGTTGGGACCTGTTGAAACTTGTCAGCTGTAACCGTGTGTGCTAGGTTTTAGAAAGTTGAATAAAATCTTGAGCTGGAGTTGACAGTGGCCGCTCTTTATTGACTGTACAGAATAAAAAGGGCACAGAGCTGCTGCTTGGAGTAGATGCTCTGGGACTTCACATCTATGACCCTGAGAACAGGCTGACCCCCAAGATCTCCTTCCCGTGGAATGAAATCCGAAACATCTCATACAGCGACAAGGAGGTAGGATATGTTTGAAATACAAATGCTGCCAGTGGCCCAGTAAAATGTCTTTTCCCATCTCCCCTGCTTGCCAAAGCTGCCCCAGCTTGGCCATCTCCTTATTATCAGGAAAAGCCCTCTAATTCTCAGGCTTTGGGGTTTTGGTTGTTGATTTTTAAAGTATTTACAGAACAGAACTGGCATCCTTTTTTTCAAAGGGCATCACTAAACCCCATTATTGACTAAAGAAAGAATGGGAAGCTCAACATGTCAGGGTTAAATCCCAAAAGAACAGTTAAAAAGAAAAAAGGAATATTTTCTGATTACTTAGCTTTCTATTTTCGGTGATGAATTCTCTTTGTATTTTAAGCATGGTCTATATTAAGCCTCTTTCTCTGTCCAGTGCTTGATCCATGTGGTGGGAAAAATATGTATGTTCATAGATACACACACATACCATTATGTGTGTGTGTGTGTGGGGGGGTGATATATATATGTATATATAATATTTATATATATATAATATATATATTTTAGTGTGTGTATTTCTCACAGCATTCACAATTTATTTATTTTTGAGTGATTATTTTTATTTTTTCCACATTGATGGGATTTGTGGTTATATATTGATATATATTCACCCAATGTAACAATATAATTTGGCCAATATCATTCTCAGCATTGGCAATTTAAATAAGGAATATTCAGGGCTGGGGTTGTGACTCAGCAGTAGAGCGCTTGCCTAGCGCATGCGAGGCCCTGGGTTCGATCCTCAGTACCACATAAAATAAGTAAATAAAATAAAGGTATTGTATTCAACTACAACTGAAAAATAAATATTAAAAACAAACAAATAAATAATGAATATTCATAGGATTCAAATATTCCTATACAGGATACTAATGAATTTTCCCTACTGCTATAATCCTCTATTTATTCATTCATTCCTCCTTCTCTCTCCTCTTCCTCCTCCTCCTTTTTTTTTTTTCATTTGTGCTGGGGATCAAACCTAGAGCCTTGTACATGCTAGGTGGGTACTCTACCACTGAACTCTACCCACATCTCCTATGAATTATTTTAAAAGAATCATTGAGAATCTACTTTGTGCTAGGTTTCATATGACAAAGATGTAGGAAGCCCAGGCTCACGTGTTCAATTGCCAGTATGCCAAAACAGGGGGAAAAATCAGATGCAGGGCTGAGGATGTGGCTCAGCGGTAGAGTACTTACTTGCTTAGAATGTGTGATTCCCTGGGCTCTGTCCCCAGCACTGGAAAGAAAGAAAGAAGGGGGGAGGGGAGGGGGAGGAGGAAGGTGAGATAAAGAAAGGTAGGTAGGTAGGTAGGTAGGTAGGTAGAAAGAAAGAAAGGAAAGAAAACCCAACCCAGGAAGTTCTGGTCAAGTAATAACTCAACCAATATAATAAATAAGTGCAATTGAAAGGACTAATGACAAAGATGACAATGATAGAGAGTTTCTACTTACAAGCACTTTTGCTCTGATTCTCTGATTTAATCCTTGTAAGAACCCTGCTGTGAAGACAGGAGCTGTATTTTCAGTAGCCATGTCACACCAGGAAGCAGAGGTGCAGGGGATACAGTGACCTGCATCTGAGTAGAGTGGCAGGAGCTGGGAGGCAGAGTGGCTGATGCTACAGCCCCAGCTTTTCAGGGAGGCCCAGAGGCTGGGCCCTTGAGAGCACAAGATACCACGTGCCAGCGGGTGGGAAGTGCAGCCTGGACTGTGCTCAGTGCCTTCCTGGTACTTGCACATCTAAGGCAGGATGTGGAGGAAAACTCTATCACTGAGGTACATCCACAGTCTCTTC
>NW_026013509.1:0-2563 GCF_001458135.2 Marmota marmota marmota | reverse complement strand
AAGCCAGAGGGGAAGAGCAGAGCCGCCGCCCGCGCCCGCAAGGTAGGCAGACCTGCAACCGACCGGCAGAACAGGCCCAGAGGTCCGCGGGCGTGGTAGGAGGGGCAGAGCAGAGCCGCTGCCCGCGCCTGCAAGATAGGCAGACCTGCGACCAACCGGTGGATCAGGCCCAGCGGCCTGCCAGCGTGGTACACACATCACCCCAATTGGAGTAGGGGCAGAGCAGAGCCTTCGCCCGCGCCCGGAACAGGCCCAGCGGCCTGCCAGCGTGGTAGTCACGTCACCCCAATTGGAGTACGGGCAGAGCAGAGCCACCGCCCGCGCCTGGAACAGGCCCAGCGACCCACTGGCGTGGTAGTCACCCCAATTGTTGTAGGGGCAGAGCAGAGCCGCCTCCCGCGCCCGGAACAGGCCCAGCGACCCGCCGGCATGGTAGACACCTCACACCAATTGGAGGAGGGGCAGAGCAGAGCCGCCGCCCACGCCTGCAAAGTAGGCAGACCTGCGACCGACCGGCAGGACAGGCCCAGCGGCCCATCAGCGTGGTAGACAGATCACCCCAACTGGAGGAGGAGCACAGCCGCTGTCCGCCCCTGCAAGGGAGACTTTTCAACTATACAAGAGCACTATAAATATATAGGGGGAAAATTTCAAAAACACAACAGTTTCACCAAGCAGAAAGAAACACAAGCAGTATGAAAAGACAAGGAAAGAAAGGACCACAAGCAATGCAGGTCAACTCAACTTTAGAAGAGGTAATAGCTGCAGCAGATGGAATGTCAGATAAAGAATTCAGGATATACATGCTTCAGATGATCTGGAGTCTCAAGGAAGACATTAGACAGCAAAATCAGACAATGAAAGATCACTTCGACAATGAATTACATAAACAAATCCAGAAAGCAAAAGATCAACTATACAGGGAGATAGAGGTTATAAAAAACAAACAAACAGAAATCCTAGAAATGCAGGAAGCAATAAACCAACTTAAAAACTCAATTGAGAATACTACCAGCAGAGTAGAACACTTAGAAGATAGAACAGCCAGTGTGGCACATGCATCCCTTCCCTTCCCCTCTGTGTTGCCTCTGGTTAAAATATATCTCGGCATTTTTTCCTTTCATTATCACTGACAAGATATTATCTTATTACTTCATATACTTAAGTCACTAGCAGATTCATATTATGGGAAAATATGAATGCACTATGATAAAAGCTTCATTGTTAACTTTTTCTGAAATGTCCTGTAAGGATGTTTTTTTCCATTTCTGAGTTCTAAAATTTAGTGATTACACCCAGATACAAAAATATCAAAAAGACCAAAGATCTTTCTTGTCCTACCCTAAATCCTGAGCTCGTATTTTAGCCATTTTTATTTTTATTTATCTATTTATGTATTTATTTTTGGTAATGGAACAGAACCCAGGACTTTGTGTATATTAGGCAAGTATGCAGTCACTGAGCTACATCCCCAGCCCTCTGAGCTCATAGTTTAAAACAAAACCAGTGGATTAGAAAACAGAAGTCCAGATCTAAAGCTACAATGGTGACATTCCAGTTGATTTGTATGTCCCAAGATTTGGAAGGGCAGACATTGAAAGATCAAATTTACTTTAGGGACCACAGTGGTACTATAATCTAAAGTTCAGGAACTCCTTTAGGGAAGGAGAAATATAAAAGGAATTATTCAGAAAGCCTGACTGGAGAATGTGCTTTTAGTGTTCAAGATCAATTGTTTAGAAAATCAGTATCTATTACCAGGTGTAATTTATGAAACTGTTCAATTAAAAGTTTTAAGAATTTTATATCTATCTATCTATCTATCTATATCTATCTCTTTATCTCTCTCTCTCTCTCTCTCTCTCTCTCTCTCTCTCTCTCTCTCTCCAGGTAACTTAGGCCCTGGTCCTGATATTTCCCTGAGAAATCCAAGGCACAGTCACCATTATTCATATAAAATTGTGGATCTTATAGATAGAAATACAAAATATAGTTTAATAGAGTAACATATTTTAAATGATTTTAAATATGTTCATTTAAAAAATAAACATTTTTCTATGAGGTCCTCTAAGTATATGCTTAATACAAGTAGGAATACATGCCACTATATTTGAATAAATATGAATAATAATGATTTACTTAAAATGTAATGTATGAGAAATATTGCTTGTTTGTTCAAAGTCAAATTTGCTTTGATTAAATACAAATAAGAAATATATTAGCAAATAACATGGGGTAATTGAATAAAGACAATTTTTTTCTTGTATAATAATTGTTTTTACCTAAAATTAAATAATTTATTCTGAAAAATTTAAAAATATATTTAAAAAATAAATTGTGTTAGAGTCTGTAAACAAGTCAAAATAACACCTGGCATTTTGCCAGGGGAATGTTAGAGTTCATAAACAAGTCTGGATGGTGCCTGGCAAAATGCCAGAGGGAGTGGTTTGAAAAGTAACAAAAGCAAGCCATTAAGTGTGGAGATTCCTTATTGGTTGACTGATGTATCTAGTTTATGCTAATTAGATAAGCTGTGTGGAATGTATAAATACTGCTCCTGTCC
>NW_026013508.1:0-2563 GCF_001458135.2 Marmota marmota marmota | reverse complement strand
ATGGTGGCATGTTCAGTGACTGGGGAAGGTTTGCTCTTTTCTTCAAAGATGTCCCCTTGTTGTTCCGTCCTCCCATGGCAGAACAGCAAAAAGGGGGCCAAACAGGATCCCTCAAGCCATTTTAATAAAGGCACCAGTCCCATTCCTAAGGACAAAGCCCTGAGGACCTAATCACCTAATCACCTCTGTTAATATTATTGCCTGGAGGATTATGTTTCAATTTGAGTTTAGGAGGGACACAAACATTCAAACCACAGGAGCAGTTTTCCTCAAATCCTGGAGGAGTGCAGCCCCAGGCCAAAATCCTCTAGGCAGTTTGTAGTGTGTGTGTGTGTGTGTGTGTGTGTGTGTGCGCGCGCGCACACACACACACACACACTGCACACAGAACTGGAGATTGAACCCAGGGTCTCATGCATGCTGAGCCACATCTCCAGCACTTCATATTTATATAAACAGGGTTTCCCTAAGCTCCAACTTGCAATCCTCCTAACAGCCTCTGATCTTTCCTTCTGATCATAGACCTTTTGGTCTGGCAAAGCTTCATGGAGCTTCACATATTTTTGGAAGATTGTATAATGTAGTGCCCATTATACCATAGGTTTCATGAGATAATTATGAAGCACTAAAGCAAATCAGCATACTAAACTGGTTGAATATGCTAACATTCTAATTTTGTATAGAGGATGATTACTGTTATTATTATTTATAGAGTGCAGTAAGTGTACATAATGCTTCAGAAACACGTAGGCAGACAAGGGCTCTACCCAGAGGTGCCTAAGTTCTAATTGCCTGAATTAGACAATGTAAATGAAAAAAACACTACTCTGCAAAAGTAGGAGGAGATCAGCTGGAAAATAGGGTTAAAGAAATAGGTGTTTGGGAAGAAATGATGGATAAAAGCAAATGTTCTTTTCAACCTAGGTTGAAGCTGCTCTGTACAAGGCAAGAAGTATCAAAGTAGTGTCACTAAATCCATTTTAAAATACTTTCTGAGTATTTTAAAGAAATTCTAAACATTACTGTAAATTCAGGGCTCCCTGACTTGCTAAGGTGGATTCCAATGTTCACCTGAGCACAACTCAAAGGCAGTTCACAAGGAAAGGCAGAGATGGCAGGGCACAAGACTATAGGGTTGTTAAGGGCAAGAATCCAGTCTGATAAGTACTTGACTTTCTAAATCCATTCTGGCTGAGACTTCTCTTGCCTTCATACCAGTGATGTGGAAAAATGAAAACTTTCTACTTGCAACATTGTTTTCACGTGTTAAGTAAATCTACTTAGAGGAGCATGCCCAACACTGAACAACCTACCTGTCAGGTATCTCTTCCCAAAACTTGAATTGGAAACAATGAATTGTCTCTTTGCTATTGTTAATTAGGTTTATGACATGAATAGACAGATGTTCCTTGCTGTAAATAGAGTCCATTTAGAAAGTCTGTTCTATAAATCATAAGAAGGCAGACTTATTTTAAAATCTTGGTGAAGTATAATTATTATGCTTCCTCATTAACATTTTAGTATAAAATTTCTAAATTACTTTTGTGAATGCCATGTTTAAATGTATTATATCAACTTTTTGTTTCAATCATGACATTTCTGAAATTTGAATGTATCAGTTTAGGACTTTAATTTCTTAGAAAGAAATTGGCCACTTGGATTTTTGACTGAGGGGTTAACTTTGTCAGGATTATTCGGCACTAGACAAGCAGTTCAAATACAAAGCTATTAATATATCATGAAGCATAAAATATTAAGAGCCAGCCTAAGTCCCGAGAGAAGTTGCAGGAAAATTCCAGTGTTTTACACCAAACTTGCTATGTTCTAAAAATAAGTGCTTAAAATTTTTTGGTCTGGTTTTCTCTATCATGAATTAATTTAGGCTTGTCTCAAATGTCTCTCTAGAAAAATACCTACATAATTGGATAGATCTATTAAAATCATTTTATCATCTTTAAGTAATGTGTATTTGCATATTTATTTACCTACCTGGATAAATATAGGTATACATTACACACAAAAAAAGTATGCTAGAAGTTGTACAAGTAATATGTAAACTGGTGTTTAGGGGACATAGAGGAAGCTAAGTACTATGTGAAATAATTTTTATTCTTGGTTTTTTGTTGTTGTTGTTGTTGTTGTTTTGTTTTGTTTTTTAATTTTTCTTTACTTTTCCTGTTGCAGAAAATGAGAAGCCACATCAAAGATGGAGGGAGCTTATTTTGATGGTGGAGATAGCTTCTAGAATCTCAGAATTATGATTCTCCATGGTTGTGTTACCTAGTATTTGTGTTTGGCTCAGAGCTTTAATGGCTATGGAGTATGTGAAGAAGAGCCACTACTGTATTGAAGTATACCTCCTGCTCCAACACAGGAACCTCCTACCCTGGCCCCAACAGAGCAGATCTGTTTCTTCTTTGTGACCATGATGCTCTGGCTCTATGGTAGCTGTGGATTGATACAGGTTTGTGTGTGTGTGTGTTGGGGGGGGGTCCCTGTAATTATCTGATAATTAAACTGCTTGGACATAGGTAGCCTGAGTGCAGTCATGTCACATTGGCTT
>NW_026013507.1:0-2563 GCF_001458135.2 Marmota marmota marmota | reverse complement strand
GATCTCTAGTACTGCAAAAAAAAAAAAAAAAAAATATATATATATATATATATATAAATGTGTGAAAGTAAAAATAGGTAAATAGTAAAAGGAAAAAAAAATTTTGAGACAGGGTCTCAGTAAGTTACTGGGCTGGTCTCGAACTTGCAATCCTCCTGCCTCAGCCTCCCAAATCACTTAGATTAAAGGCATGTGTTACCATGTCTGCCTAAGTAAAAGAAATTTTAATGTTATATTTCATGCAATTCAATGTGTAAATTATTATCTCAACATACTATTAATATTTTAAAATTATCAAGGAGTCTCTTACATCCTTTTTCATACTATCTTTAAAATTCTGTGTTCATTTTTCACTTACTGTACATTTCAACTTAGATTCTATATTTCAAGCACTCAAAGGCCATGTGTGGCTAAAAGTCACTCTATTGAAAGCATAGTTCTATATCTTGATCTGTGTGGTGGTATGAAGGGTACATTCTTATGTAAAAATTTGTGGAACTAAACATAGACTTTGCCCTTTTTTGAATGCAAATTATATCCACTCTTGGAGGAAGGATGTAATTCCTGGATTTTTTACCTGAATATACATTGTCAAAGGGTGAGACAATTTCCTAGGATGGAGGATGCTGAGGGTGCTCAGATGGGGTACAGGGTTGGGCAAAGCTGACAGAATGAGCACCTTTATCCCTTTAAGTCTTCACTGCCCCTATACCCTGGGAAAGTTTCCAGCCACCCATCCTGGAACTATGTAGATCTTGGCTGCCCCCTACTGACTGATGCTGATGCCTGGGTTTCTTCCTCAATGTCCAAGAAGGGATCGCCAATGTCACCCATGCTACTCTTTTGAACCCCATAGTCCTAGGCTCTGTCCAGTCATGCTGTTGAGGTTGTGGGCATTTCCTCTAGCTAGGATTTCCAGATTTAGCAAAAAATAAAAGTCATCAAATTAATTTTGAATTTCAGATAAACAAGTAATTTTTAGCATAAAGCATATCCCAGGTGATATTTAGGACACACTTATAGTAAAAAATTATTTGATGCTGATGTGAAATTCAGATTTAACTGGATATCCTGTGTTTTATCTGGCAATCTCATTTCTAGATTATCCTCCAGAATTCCCAGGGGGAGTAGAAAAAAATGGACTCTGACTTATCCTGGAGCAGAGGACTTGATGGCAGAGTTGCAGTGGGCTTTGAACTACCTTAGGATCCAGAGAGAATGAGAGGAACACAAGGCCCAGGGCTTAGGTGACATATCTGAGAGCACACAATAAGGATTTAACCATTTTGTCATGGATCTGGTGACTAGTAACAATCCAATCATACTGTTGAGTTGATGTGCCTTCTCTCTGCCAAAGGGTTGGGACTGAGGAGAACTGAGGGGTGCTTTCTCTGGCTTAGTCTCTCTGCTGTGTACACATATGGTTTTACACTTCTATAGCCATAAGGAAAGAATAATTTGGAATGAGGGTAGGAGTATAGTCAGGCCCAGGGAACTAAGCCAGGTGGAGGAGATTGGAAGAGAAATTGATTCCACCTCCACATCACTTCCAAGAGCTGGGTTATCCTTGAATTCCAGGTTCCTGGGATCCTGGAATCCTTTCTCCCTGCACTGTACAGATGAAAAAACTGAAACCCAGAGAAGAGCAGTGATCTGTGAATCCTAAAAAAATGAGCCCTCTGTGAATCCTAAAAAATCAGCCCGGCACCATGTATGCCTGTAATCCCAGCGACTCAGTAGGCTGAGGCAGGAGGATCACAAGTTTGAGACCAACCTTAGCAAGGCCCTGAGCAACTTAGTGAGACCTGCCTCAAAACAAAAAATTAAAAGGGTTGTAGCTCAGTGGTAGAGTGCTTGCCTAGCCTATTTGAGGCATGGGGTTCAATCCTCAGCACCACATAAAAATAAATAAATAAAATAAAGATATTGTGACCATCTACAATAAAAATATATTTTTTAAAAAAGGACTGGAGTGTGGCTTAATGGCTAAGCATACCTGGGTTCAATCACTGGTACCAAAAAAAAAAAAAATCAAATAGGCAGTAAATCCCCTGGGTCCCTCTTCTCCTCTACCCTGGGAGGTGAACATCTGAAGCTTCAGGTCCTTAATCCCTTTCCTGTAAAAAACGTTCCCTTCTCTTCAACCTGCCTGGTCCCCAAGAAGCTTGGCTCAGGCCTTTGCTCCCTCTAAGGCTCCTCAATGGCCTCATATTTGTTGAATTCTCTCCTTTGGTCTACCTTGTGAACCCAACAACAACAACAAAGAGCAAATATTATCAGCAAGTTTATCTGAATTCAAACTCATGGCTTCAACATCTTTTCATAATGATGATGCTCTATGATTTTTTTCAAAGGCTCTCTTGAAAGGATCTGAATGCCTCTGTATGGACTCCCATCTCCCATTGCCCCTTCCTCTCTTTCTAGCCCTACTTTCTGTACCAGGGAGGCAAAGCATGTTCAACCACAGTCAGGTTTTGTTTTATTGTGTTGTGTTTTTGTACCAGGGATTGAACCCAGGGGCACTTAACCACTGAGCCACATTTCCAGGCCTTTTATATATATA
>NW_026013506.1:0-2563 GCF_001458135.2 Marmota marmota marmota | reverse complement strand
TTTTTTTTTTTTTTTTTTTTTTGGCAAAATTGCTTTGACATCATCATTCTGAAGCTCTTCCGGACAGACAAGAAATACTGACTGTTCCTCAAAACCCTATTCTGAGTCATCACTGCTTTGGGTATCTCCTGTCCTTCTTAATCAGATTTGCAGCTGCCTGGCACATACTATTTCCTACAACCTGCCTAAACTTTCTATAATTATATTTTTCAGCCAAATTTATTGTTTTTAAATTTTCTTTCTAGATTCATTTTTTTTCCTTTTGACTTAAAGCAATTTAATGGTTGCAATTTCCTCACTCCTCCCTCTTCTACTGTCACTTAGAAAAGAGAAAATGGAAGCTTGTATAGAATTTGTGAGCTATGTTAAGGGCTAACAGTGACATTCCTATATGAACAGATCACATGATATTGATAGCCAGCTCAAAGACTAATCACATAGGGCTGGAGGTTTACTCAGTGGTAGAGGGCTTGCCTAGAATTCTCAAGGCCCTGGGTTTGATCCCCAGCATTAGGGCAAAAAAATTCACAAATCCCAGAAATGATATTTCCTCCTTGTTGTTATAACCTACTGTAGATTTCAACATCCTTTCACCAAATTAAAGTGTTATCTCACAGGAGATCTTAACTGATTTTTTTATTATGAATTCACAAATGTTAACCTTGGCAGTGATTAACGGATTGGTAAGAACAACTCTGTATCCCCCAAAAAGAGATGGTGGGAATCCTGTTTAAGGATTAGTATTTCCTTTTAAATGCTTAACAATTATTCTAGAGAAACTCAGTCAAAGTGAATTATGCCTGCTGTGGCTTGATGCTGAGTGACAGTTGTACTCAAGTTTATGGCTTGCTCTTTGATTGTAGAAAAATATATTTGAGCACTGGAGATATAGCTCAGTTGGTAGAGTGTTTATCTCACATGCACAAGGCCCTGGGTTCAATCCACAGAATATATATATTTGAATATTTGATCCCCTTTATTGTTGTTGTGGTTGACCTATTTGATTCATATTACCCAAAGATGTCTAACTCTCATATCTTGATACCATTTGTCCTAAGTGCGGATTCACCATATCTTGTCATCCAAAGTGGTCCATTTTGTACTTAAAAAGCAAAGTCATTTTTCTCCAAAATGGCCATGTAGTCCCAGCTTCTTCATCACTTCCTTTATTCAAATGATACTAGTTACATATTTTTTGAACTTGGGCAATGACTTTCGATGCCTGCAGACTTGAATCAGTGGTTTCTGTCCTTTCCTAATAACAGCATGGAAGAAAATAAGAAAATGACAGCCTCTTAGGTGCCCCCCTGAGGCCAGAGTTCAACCCTACACTCCTGCCTCATTCCTGTTATGGAGAATTCTGGACTGAGTTCCTAGTTATGAGACATCTCAGAACAATTTGTTGAGATCTCCTTTATTTATACTCACCTTTTGCACAATCTCAAAGAATCATGACTGGAAAATTGAAAAATAGCGAAATTTTAAAATTTCCTTAGTGAAGAATGGCTGATGGTTAGCAATAGATAAATTACACTGTGACTTCCTCATTGATAAACAGAAAGTAGAGGGAAATAAATGCTGGAAAGTCTGCTGAAAAGAACATTAGCAAACTATTTCCATTTGCAATAGTCCTATTGAATGAATTTTTTTATTTTAATGGAAAGTCCATTATAACTTCACTTCACTAGAAAATTGCAGTAGAAATCAAAATAGCATTCCTGAGTTATGCTCAAAAAATTGCTGAATGTAACCATTTTTGTTTTCAGTTTCAAGATGATTTTCTGTGTGTGCCTCAGACATAATCAGCTATTATGGCACACTTAATTCATTTACCCAACAAGTATTTATGGAGCATCTGCCATATACCAGGAAACTATTCTAGTTCCAAAAATACAACAGTAAATAAAATGGGCATGTTTCTGCCTTCAGTGTATTAGACTAAGCATCCTCTTTTGGGATATTATTGTTTTAGATATGTTTCAAATAGGACCAATTTTAGAATATAAGATATTAACCCAACTTAGAAAAGGACTCTGTCAAATTTATGCAATTCATTGATGGTTTGTACTAAGTAGTCATAACTATAGAAAGATTATTACATTAAGAGTGAATATATATAAAGAATTAGCCTCAGCCATTGAGGAACCAAGAAAATGTCTAAGACATTTGTTGGTGTATATTTGTCTTTATTTGTATGGCAAACAACTAGGATAAAAAAATGTCCCTTAGAGGAAGAGCATGAGGAAAAGATTAACATTAAACAGAGATGAGTGGTGGTGGGGGGGAAGGAGAGAGAAGGGAAATTGCATGGAAACGGAAGGAAACCCTCAACGTTATACGAAATCACATATAAGAGGTTGTGAGGGGAAAGAGGGGTGGAAACAAGGGAGAGAACTGAACAACAACAGATGAGGTAGAGAGGGAAGATGGGAGGGGAGGAGAGGGGGGATAGTAGGGGATAGGAAAGGCAGCAGAATACAACAGTCACTAATATGGCATTATGTAAAAATTGTGAATGTGTAACTGATGTGATTCTGCAATTTGTATTTGGGGTAAAAATGGG
>NW_026013505.1:0-2563 GCF_001458135.2 Marmota marmota marmota | reverse complement strand
GCCTGGGTTTTCTGGCATATTCCACCTAAGTATTATTCATGGGGAGAAAACCTAAGTTGGATATAGTTTTTTTTTAAAAAAATTCACTGGTATAAAAGACCTTTAAGAAGGAAGAGATTAGCTGCAATTGTGGAGGAAACACCAGCAGAGCTACATCTGCTGATGTGGTTATCAGTGGGGTCCACACTCACAGCAGCAGCAAACTCACCACCTGAGCTATGGAGTGTTCAGTGCTAGAATGCCTGCCTAGCATGCACAAGGCAGGATTCAGTTCCCAGAACTGGGAAAAGAAAAGAGAATGCAACTCAAGTATAGGGCAAAATATATTTTGAGAAAGTGCCTCTCCAAACAATATACACAAATGACATTATTTTATAATGCTCTTTAATGTGCCTACATACAGCACAATACATGAGCCTTAGAACAAGCACAAGTGACAAGAGTGGTGGTCCCAGAGTCATCAACAGATCAATAAGCAATCAAGGAAAAGGAAGAGGCCAGCTACAGGGTACATAGACACATCCCTATGGTCCCAGCTGCCAGCCTCACCCCATCTCAAAAAATAACAAGTAAAAGGACTATGGAGAAACTCAGTGGTAGAGCACTCCTGGGTGAAATCTGAACAAAGAAAGAGAGGAAAGAATTTCAGAAGAGCCATTTCACCAATCTGTACCAAAGGCTGGAGTGGAGAGGTCTAAACTAACATACACAATATGTAATGAAACATTAGACTCAAAAGACTTAAAATACAGGAAAATGGAATCTAACAATAAGAGAGATTTAACCCAGGAAAATGGAATCTAACAATAAGAGAGATTTAACCCAGAAAAAAACATGTTGCTTTCAAATCTTCATGCTGATGCAATGCTCCTCTCCAACCCAGGGTGAAGTTTTGTTACCTCTGAATAGATAAAAGAAAAAAGAAATGAAGGCACACACCATTTTCACACACCTACAGTGGTTATCTCAAAATAAATAAATAAAATGAAATACAATAAAATTTACCTCAAGTCTGAACAAGTTCAAATGGATCTGAAACAAGCAAAGGTCTCAACACATTTCTACATACACGGCTTTTCTCCAGTGTGAGTTCTTAAATGCTGTTCAAAGGTACCTGGAAAGTTTAAAGTGTTACTGCAATTTTTAAAGAGAGAAAAAGGATTTTCACCGATGTGAATTCTTTTATGCCTTTGGAGAAAACTCTGAAAGCTGAATACTGCCCCACATGGCTTATCCTCAGCATTTTCTACAGTATGAGTCCTTCCATACAACTGAACAAAACTAGAATGGCTGAACCCTTTATATTTCTTACTTGCATAGGATTTATTCTTTTTATTCCAAAACAATATTCCCAGTCTTTAGGAAAAAAATGAGGAAACTAGAAGATTTCCCACATTTCTCACATTCACAGGGTTTCTCTGCATGAGTATTTTCATATATAAGAAAGGAAACGAAGCTGACAAAATGTAGCAAATCCCCCAAATTCAGAGGGTTTGTTTTTCAATGTGAATTAAATGGCTTTGAAGGCAACAGAGAAAATGGAATGATTTGTGATATTTTTCACATTAAAAGAGTTATTCAGTTGGATGTGGTGGTGTATGCCTTTAATTCCTGAGACTTGAGAGGCTGATTCTGAAGAATCAATGTTGGAGGCTAGCCTCAGCACCTTAGGAAGACCCTAAGAAACTCAGCAATTCCCTGTCTCAAAATAAAAAGTAAAAAGGAACTGGAATGTAGCTCAGTGGCAGAGCACCACCAGACTAAATCCCCAGTGGGTCTCCGTGTCTGTCTGTCTGTCTGTCTGTCTCTCTCTCTCTCTCTCTCTCTCTCACACACACACACACACACACACACACACATTTTCAGTGGTGTGAGCCCTTTCTTGTCTTTGAGGATGACATGAAATATTGATTTACCATATTTCACATTCAAAGGATTTTTCTCCAGTAAACTTCCTATATGTATATGAGTGAAACAATAATAACAGAAGAGTTTACCAATTGTTTTCATGCATATGATTTCTATGCAGTATGTGTTATTTCACATGTGTGAAGCAGACAAGATGTGGCAAAGGCTTCTCCACGTTGTTGACATTCATTGGGCTTCTCTCCAGTATACATTCTTCCATGTCTGTGAAGGTCACTGGATCTAGCAAAGGCTTTTCTACACTGCTTACATTCTCAGGGCTTCTCACCAGTATGACTTTGTTCATGTGAGTGAAGGTTAGAGTACTGAGTGAAAGCTTTGACACACTGCTTACATTCATAGGGCTTCTCTCCAGTATGAATGTGTTTATATATCCAAAGGTAAAAGGCACTAGTGTAGGCTTTCCACATTGTTGACATTCATAGGGCTTCTCTCCAGTGTGTGTTCTTCCATGTCTGTTAAGCTGATATGATTTAGCAAAGGCTTTTCCACATTGTTTGCATTCCTAGGGCTTCTCTCCAGTTGTGTTCTTCCATGTTTATGAAGTTGATGGGATGTAGCAAAGGCTTTGCCACACTGCTTACATTCATAAGGCTTCTCTCCAGTATGAGTTCTTTCATGTATCTGAAGGTCACCA
>NW_026013504.1:5368-11022 GCF_001458135.2 Marmota marmota marmota | reverse complement strand
CAACACTCCTCAAAGTCCCCCATCATTGGGGGCGGGGGAGCTCCGGAGGTCACTATCCAGCTGCAAAGTGCTCAGACTTCAATGTCTACATTAGTTCTCTAGGATAACGTTCTCCAGGGAGTCTTGATGTACACTTTTATCAATAAGTACCCACACACACATCCATAAAGTAATTACTCCAGTAGCTGTCGGTCCTACCTGCCGAACACTCCAGTTTACATCTCACCAGAAATACCACAGGATTGTAACTGTAGAGCCGCTCAGCTTAATAAATCAGATGATTGACCCTGAGCACAAGTGGTAGGTGCTATAAAGAAGGGACACCCATGGTGGGCAGATATATTCAGAATGGCCAGTGTCATCTGCAGCCCTCCCAAGCCACCATGGCTGCCATGGCTGACCAAGAGCCCCTGCCTGGAGTTCCTGGCCTCCTCACTCATGACTGTCCCCCTTGGTCAGCTTGCTATGTCCCCCAGGGCCCTTGCCATTCCTCTTCTCCCTCTCTAGAACCTTCCCTTCTCCACTTACCCCATGGACTGCCCACTCACTCCTCCTGGGTCCTGCTTGGACCAGCTGCTCAATAGTCTGGTGGTTTCCCCCTCCCAGCCCTGTGTCCAGTGGGCACTCCTGTGCCCCCCACATTGCCCTTTACCCCTCCTGGCCTACCCTATATTTATTCTCTTCCCCCTCAAAATTACAAGCTCCAGTTACATTCTATGCCCAATGCCTAGAACAGAGATGCTCAATAAATGTTTGTTGTGACAAATCCTGAATCAACATCTAGCACAGGAACTCAGCACACACCATCCAGTGACACAGACCCTCCCTCCACTCAAACCTGTTTCTGGAGAGCTGAGTTGTGAGGGTATGTTTCCAACAGAAACCACGGGTATAAGTGGAGTCCCCTCATGCCTTCCAAAGAATCCTCTGTCTGTCCACTCTCCTCCCACTGGTGAAACAGGTCACATGACCAAGGCTGAGGGCAACAGAATCGAGGCTGGACTCTGCCCAATGAGAGAAAGCAAATGACCTCCTCCGTCTCAGCTGCTGACACTCATCATCACCACATGGTCATCATCATCATCATGCCATCATCCTAATCGCCATCATGTCACTATCATTGTCATCACCATCATAGTCACTGTCATCATCATTATTACCATCACCACCACCATCACCATCATTGTCATCATCATCACCACCATCATCATCAGCACCACCACCCACCATTTCTACCATCACCACCATCACCATCATCATCACCACCATCACCACCATCATCACCACCATCACCACCATCATCACCATTATCATCACCATCACCATCACTACTACACCACCATCATCACCATCATCACCACCATCACCACCATCACCATCATCATCATCATCACCACCATCATTATCATCATCACCATCACCACCTCCACCATGTACACCATGTCCACCATCACCACCATCACCATCGCCATCATTGTCATCATCACCATTGCTGTCATCATCATCATCATCCCCAGATGGAGGGCATCACCAGGACCTCTGAGGCAGAGACTACAATGCATAGGGTCAGTGCCTTCCATAAAGCTCAAAAGCAAAGGTGGCACAAGAAATTTCCATGGTAAGAATGCAGTGATGGTGTGGTTTGTACCTCCAGGAAAGACCGAGAGAAGCTCCTGGGTGTGAGCACGTGAGGGCCTGGTGAGTTCCTCATGATAAAGCCTGAGCGTGACCTGCTGCGCCTGCTGTGGCAGGTATCTTCCTCACACAGAAACCAACCAGCCTGAGGCAGATCAAAGGACATTACAGATAAAACACAAACGTGTGATTGTTAAGAGCAGCGCAGTAACAAATCTAGTGTGAGGCAGTGAACGTCACTCTGTTATTCACTCCAGTTTGAAGAAAAACATAACATATAATTAACAAGGTTGCATGCTTCCTAAGAATGTTTTTAACCTGATATTCTGGAATAATGACCGTGTTTTCTATTTCAAAACTTGCCAGGTAATCCATATGGACTGCCCTTGTTTCAAGGGGAAAGAAATTCATCAGTTTGTTAAAGTCAGTAAGGGCCATCTGTTTTATTTATACTTGTAGTTTCTTCACTAATTTATTGCTTTGGTCTTTTTGGTGTCTCACATTTTCTCATGGGGATGAGTTATTGCCCACAAGTAGCTGGCTTGGAGGAGATGCCCCGTAGTGAGTCAGGGGGGTGGGTGGTCAGGAGAAGGGATAATGGGACATCATATGTCTGTGAACCCAAAGCAGAATTGGATTGACTGTACAAAACAGAGGTGCTCCTCAAAGCTGCAGCCCGGAGAATCCCCCAAATGGGCCATAGTCTGAGGAGAGATCACTCGTGACTTTCAAGTTGCTGCCCCTCATCTCTCCATGGCCTACAGTGGGCAGAGGCCCCTACCAAGTCAGCATGAAGTGCATCCTCGCCCTGTTGTCAGGAAGTTGGCTTTGCACCCCTGAATCTGCAGAAAGGGACATCATGTGAAATGCTTTGTGAGACCACCACACGTCACTCAACCCTCTGATACACTCTGCAATAAGTAGACTTTCCGGAAATCAAGGGGAACATGGTGACATAGTGACACAGGGCAAGGACAGTGGCTGCATGTCGTTTATGGGCTCAAATCCCGACTATCTTGCCACCAGGCCTTTATGTTTTGTTCTAGTGTCCAGGCCTCACTCTCCTCAAACTCAAAATGAGGAGAGGACCCGACAGCCAGGATGGTGCCGTCGACGCTGGCAGCACAGCTTTTCCAGCACAATTTATCTTGCATGTTCAGATGTTCAAAGCTAAAAATGCCCGCCCAGGTGTGGCAGTGCAAGACACAGGTCCTCAGGTGAAGCTGAAGGCACAAAGTTGGTTGCAGCATTGAGGCCCTGGGTCTCAAGCATGTGGTCAGCCAGGATGCCACCGGTGGCAGGTGGACTTAACTTGACCTGTCTAAGGACCCTGCTTCGAGTCCCTGCCTTGGCTGATACTGAGCACAGGACCAAGAAGGACCAGCTCATCTCGCCACCGCCTGGTCTCGCCTCATTCCGCCCTCAGCTGCAGCTGCGCAGTCTGACCTGCTCTCTCCAGATACAGATGGAGACAGGAGTCCAAGAGGTCAGTCTCCTCCCCCCACACGCAGCACCAAGTAAGGACCAAGTCTGGATTGAGAATCCTGCTTCTACCCACAGTCCACGGAATGTCAAAGATGCCTCCCTCGTCTTTTCCAGGAGGGTGCAGACGAGCACTGGGTTGGTGACCCTCCAAACAGCTCTCTGCCCGCTGAGTCCCCACACAGCCTCCCTCCAGTCCTGTGAACTGTGTCCATGTGTCCATGAAATCCCACCAGCCTTCCTTCCTCTGACTCTGGGCAGACAGTGCCAGCCTCACAGGTACCCGAGATCCCGTGCCCAGAGGGTCCCCCAGTTGTTCCGCTGCGCTGCGCTCACCATCTTGAAATCCTTGGACCTGTGCTCTGGAAGTGCAGTCTGGGGGCAGAGGGCAGTGCAGGAGCACAGAGCACCACAGCAGGTGTGGCCGCCCTCCTGGCTTCCTGTCACCTGCAGAGCCTGCAGCACACCCGGTAGGCTGGCAGGGTGCCTCGGGGGCCAGCAGGATGGGTAGTGAGTACTGCAGGTGCATCCCAGGAGGGGATGCTTCAGCTGCCCCAACAGGCGCTGACACCTAATCGCAGCTGCTTTGAATGCAAAAAGAAGGCAGCAGCATCCTAGGAGCCATGACAGCCAAAGAGCTGCCTGGCCCATTCCTGCCTGGGGCTCTCCTGGAGCATCGGCCACCGTTCAGGCTGCCGTGAGGCCAGGGAGGAGATGGAGAGGACGATGTCCAGGTGCTTCTCTGGATAGCCCCCCTTGCTCACTGGCAGGCTGGGGCCGAGCTGGCCGGCACAGGTGGCGTCACACCAGGAAGTGAAAGAAAAGGGGGAGTCCATTTTTGCAGTGCTGACACCATTCCAGTGAGAACAGAGGACACGCGCCTTCCCAGCTAGGAATCCGGGACTTTCAGACGTGGGGGTTCTGCACCCAGGCTCGTGTGCGGGCGCTGCGTTTAAAACTGGCATCAACCACTTCAAGACGACTGCAAGATTCATGCCAATAACTTGGAGATTTGGGGTTTTCTTGACTCAGAAAAACACTAAACAGCAAGCTAAAAAAACCACCATGAAAAATTGAGAGGCCATAGGAGAAAGGCACCGCTTCTCCTTCCACACCTAAGGTCTTCTCATCCCTTTGAACAGGGGCTGCACAAGCTTTGCTGTGCCCTGCAGGGGGTGCGCCTGCCTCTGCCCCCAGGCTCTGGGGGGTCTCAACCATGCTCATGATTTCCACCCTGTTTTCATGATATCCTCCTTGGATGTAAAGCTGGTACCTTACAGATTGCTGCACCCCCTGGTCACTACGAGGATCAAGCCCCCAAGGGGCGTTCCGGTGAGTGTTTTAAATGAGACTTTAGACTGAGGTGGGAGGAGTAGGAGTTCTCACTAGTGCAATGAAAGACATTAAGAAAGAAGTTAATCAAGCTGCTGATGAAAATAACAATAAAAATTTGTTTGCACTTTTTATGTTTCTTCCTTACAAATAAATGTACTCTTTAAAATCCTCTCAGCTGTACATAAAAACAGGCTCATTAGTCTCAGTTTGAAATTTTTCAATGTCTAATAATAGAAAACTGGAATCAAAATGGCTTTAAAAACTAAAGGCAATTTATTGCTTCACTTAAAGAATCACAACATTTTGTCCCAGTTTGATAGTACTTCCACAGACCTGGTGTGTTTGTTTCTTGTCTTCTTCTTCTTTGCAGTGACTATATCCCAAGCATGCCTCATGATCACAAGATGGCTGCCAGAAACTCCCAGGCACACAAGCTTCCTCATTCATCTCTTTTTCCAGGTATGTGTGGTTATGAGCTAACAGACTGTAAGTCTAAATCTAAATCAATTTGTATCTTTTATGTGCTACCATGTGCACAAAGGTTATCTGAAAAATGAAGTCACTGCAGAGGATAACATATCTCAGGCACAGAGAAAGTGCAAGAGAATAGCTAAAAGTATTGTCTAAACAGCTGGATCAAACTATAACTGAAATCACAACCCTGACTTTTTTTTTGGGGGGTGGGGTACCAAGGATTGAACTCAGGGGCACTTGACCACCGAGCAATCTCCTCAGCTATATTTTGTATTTTATTTAGAGAAAGGGAATCACTGAGGTGCTTTGTACCTCACTAAGCTGCTGAGGCTGGTTTAAACTTGGGATTCTCCTGCCTCAGCCTCTTGAGCCACTCGAAGTATAGGTGTGCACCACCATCCCCGGCACAATCTTTACTTTTCTATTACAAGTTATCCATAAACGCTGGTTTTTTGCTTGTTGATGGATTTCAGTTATTGTCAATCAAAATAAAGGACAATAAAAAGAGCTCCTCAGCACCAGACACTCAGTGCCTTGGTTTCTTGAAGCTCCCAACCCAGAGAGAGAGGACACTAAGCAACCATCTGGAGGTACTAACCTCATGCTCCTGAGAATCTAGACACAATGTGATCTTCTTGGACGGTAGCCACGCCACCCTCCTGTGAGTGTCAATTTCTGGAAACCTGGTTTTAGAGAGAGGGCGGCAGTACACTTCAACACAGATGGTC
>NW_026013504.1:0-3207 GCF_001458135.2 Marmota marmota marmota | reverse complement strand
TACATTTAAGTCTGTGATTCATTATGACATGATGTATGGTGGGACTTAAGGGTGAAATTTCATTTTTCTCCACATGCATATCAACTTTTTCCAGCATCATTTCATAAAAAATCTTCCTTAACACCCATGGAATTCCCAGGACTCCTGTATTCCAAAATCAAACAATCATAAAAGAGTGGATCTATTTCAAGACACTGTCCTGTTCTAATGACTGGCAGATATTTACTTTTTAATATTTATTCTAGAGTATTTTTTGTTTTTGAATGATACAGTAAATGATATTCATTAAATTTCTTTTCCAATTTTTTATTTCTAGAATATGGAAATTGCTTCATTATGCATTAGTCTTGTATCTCATTGCTTATATTATATGGTCTGGTTCAGATATTAGCATTAAGACTGGCTTCCTAACTGTAGTGGACTGTTTTCTCCTCCTCTGCGTTTTCACAGCATGTCTTTAAGGATAATAGTTTTCCGTTTCATTTTGTTTTTTTAAGTGCTGGGAATGAATGCCAGGTCCTCTTGCGTGCTAGGCAAGGGTTTTACTATTTAGCAACACTCCCAACCCTAAGAAGACTATTTCTTCCTTACATATTTGACAGAATTCATGGGTGAAGCCATCAAGCCCTTAAGTTTCTTTGTGAGCAATATTTTATTTAATTGATTTGGTCCATGCAGACCTTGATTCCTTCTTGTCTCAGTTTTGACAAGTTTGACGCTAAGTTGCATCTTTCAAAGAATCTGTCCATTTTATCTGAATTGCACATTTTATTGCATAAAGCTACTCAAAACATTTTCTTATTAATGCTTCTAGAGCTGTAGTAATTTCTTCTTGTGATGCAATTCATAATGTGCACTTTATTTCATTGGTCTTACTAGCGATTTGTTGATTTTATGACTTCTTTTGGGGAATAAATTTTGGACATGTGTGCCCACTCATTATCTATGCCTTATTTTCACCCACTTCAGTATTAATTTGCTCTTCTTCTACACACTCCTTAGGTGATGGCTTAGATCAAGAACTTGCAAACCCTATTTCTAAAAAAGGCCCAATAATAAATATTTTAGATTTTGTGGACAACACAATCTCTAAAGCAATGACTCACCTCTGCCACTGTGTGCAAGAACAGACATGGACATTATATAATGTGTGACAATGGTTCTCTGTCAATAAAACTTTATTGGCAAAAACAGGCATCTGACAGGTTTGTCTGGTGAGCTATAGTTTACTGATTCCTATATAGATTATCAGCTTTAATAAGCTCTTCATTTATAATTAATGAAAATATGTTATGAATATTTAGCCATCTTACAAAGTTTGATATACTCTGATTTTTCACTTTGATTCAGTTCAAAAAGTTTTCTAAAGATTCGTTTGATTCTCCTCTTTGACCCATGGGTTCCATAGAATTGTGCAGATTAATTTCTAATATTTGTAAATTTGCTAAATAGCTTTCTTATTCAGTTTTTCTTGTTGCTGAATCAGGGATTGAACCCAGAGTCACTTAACAACTAAGCCACATCCCCAGACCTTTTTACTTTTTGAGACTGGGTCTCACTAAGTTGCTTAGGGCCTCACTAAATTGCTGAGGCTGGCTTTGAACTGGTGATCCTCCTACCTCAGCCTCCCAAGCCACTGGATTAGTCATGTGCCACTGCACCAGTCTTATTCAGCTGATTTCTAATCTACTTTTATTGGGATCAGAGAACAGATGTCAGAGGAATTTAACCCTCTGATGTTATACTGAGACTGGTTTCATGCCCCAATGTATTTTCTATCTTGGAGAATGTTCTATGGGTGCTTCTGTGTTAAGTTATTGAATACATTCTTATATATTTAAATTTAAATGATTGGCATAGTTCCACTTAACTATATTTTTATTTTTTCGTATTCTTATCAGTTCTGAGATAAGAGTGTTGAAATCTCCAAGCAGATAAATAGATAGATTTCTCAAATTTCCCTTCAGTTCTGCTATTTTTGCTTCATTTAATTTGAAGTTCTATTTTTAGTGCATGCCCATTTAGGATTTTCATATCATGTTGTTGTGGTGGTGATAGTGAAGAAGGAGGAGGACGAAGACAACGAGGAGGAGGGGAGGAGGGAAAAGATGATGATGATGATGGTATCCGTTTGAGGTAATGACCCTTCTTTTTTAAAGTCTATTTTATCTGATATTTGCCTAGTCACACTGGAAAACTTATTTGTGTTGAATATTATCTCTTGTTTCAAACTTTTATTTTTTGTTTCTTCACATTTAAAGTATGTCTCTTCAAAACCACATACACACAGCTATCTCATGCTAGACAAAGGTGCCATAAACATACAATGGAGAAAAGATAGACCCTTCAACAAATGGTGCTGGGAAAACTGTAAATCCATATGTAGCAAAATGAAATTAAACCCCTCTCTCTCACCCTGCACAAAACTCAACTCAAAGTGGATAAAGGACCTAGGCATTGGACCAGAGACCCTGCACCTAGTAGAAGAGAACGCAGGCCCAACTCTCCATCATGTTAGCATGGGAACTGACTTCCTCAACAAGACTCCTAGAGCACAAGAAGTAAAATCAAAAATCAATAAATGGGATGGTATCAAACTAAAAAGCTTCTTCACAGCAAATGAAACAATCAAGAATGTGAAAAGAGAGTCTAAAGAATGGGAAAAAAATCTTTGCCACCTAATCCTCAGCTAGAACATTAATCTCCAAATATACAGAGAACTCAAAAACTTAACACCAAATAACCAAATCAATAAATGGGCAAAGGAACTGAACAGGCATTTTACAAAGAAGAAATATGAAAAGTCAACAAATATATGAAAAAATGTTCAACATCACTAGCAAGTAGAGAAATTCAAATTAAAACTACACTGAGATTCTATCTTACTCCAGGCAGAATGGCAATTATCAAGAATATGGGCAACAATAAATGGTGAGGATGTGGGGGAAAAGGTACTCTCATCCATAGCTGGTGGGGCTGCAAATTGGTGCAACCACTTTGGAAAGCAGTAGGGAGATTTCCCAGAAAACTTGGAATGGAACCACCATTGTGCCCAGTCATCTCACTCCTCAGTATATACCCAAAGGATTTAAAATCAGCATACTACAGTGATGCAGCCACATGAATGCTTTAGCAGTTCAATTCACAATAGCTGAGCTATGGAACCATCCTAGGTACCCTTCAACAGATGAATGGATAAATAAAATT
>NW_026013503.1:0-2563 GCF_001458135.2 Marmota marmota marmota | reverse complement strand
AGCTCTGTGGTAGAGCACTTGCCTAGCACGCGCACGGCCCTGTGTTCCATCCTCCGCACCACAAAAGATAAATAAATAAATACAACAGGATCTCTCACTGCAAGGATTTCAGCAACCATCTGGGGAAATAAATCAACAACCACAGCAAGGGAAACAAACAGGAAACCAACAGCAAGCAGAGCTCCCAGGCACACAGTCAATACTTCTACAGAGCACTTTAAGGATGCAAGGACCAGAAAGGCATTCAGACCAAGGCGCAGGAGTAGAGAGCGCACAGAAGCAACCTCCTGGATGGATTCAACCAAGCACAGCCTCGGCTGCATACACCAGAACAGCCCACCAGAACATTGGTGGACAACTATGGACATGACGACACACGTGGAATCTCCTCTGGCCATGCTACTATCTTGGCCCTCTTGATTAATTTTTCCTAACTATTTTAGGGTTGATAACTACTCTTACTTCTTTTTTCTTAAGCGTTTAAAGGAGAGTCAGAACTTAAATGCTTGGTGCCATTATTATTCACAATAGGCACTGATATCACATCTGCCTCATCTTCTAAGTTAATTTTGCTACAGAGAAAATTCCTGTCTTTCCAAAAGGCTAGTTATGAAAATTCATTTTTTTTTAGAAGTTGCTGAGCTTTCTAATCTTCTCACATCCTGGCATCAAGCATGCTTTGAGGTGGGGAGGGCATCAGAATTAAGAGATTTCTGAAATAAGAGAAATTTACCTATCTATGCTGGTCAGCTTTCCGTCACTGTAACACAATATCGGAGATAATCAAGTCATAAAAAGAGAAGGTTTATTTTGGCTCGCAGCTTAGGAGATTTCATTCAGTCCATGGTCAATTGGCCCTGTTACTCTGGGCCTGTGGCCAGGCAGCAAGCATATCATGGTGGGAGCGAGGGGCACAGCAAAAACTGTTCACCTGATGGCAAGAAGGGAAAAGGCCCAGAGCAAGGAGAGGGCTATGGTTTCATAAGCTCCTTCAAGAGCTTGCCCCTAATGACCTAAAGACCTCTACTGAGCCCTCTTCTTTTTTTTTTGGGGGGGGGGGGGAATTGAACCCAGTGATGCCTAACCACTGAGCCACAACCCCAGCCTTTTTTAATATTTTATTTAGAGTCAGGGTCTCCCTAAGTCACTTGGGCCTCACTAAGTTGCAGATGCTGGCTTTGAATTCGAGATCCTCCTGCCGCAGTCTCCTGAGTCACTGGGATTACAGGAATGCACCACCGTGCCTGGCTGAGCCCCAGTTCTCAAGGGTTCCACCTCCTCCCCATAGCACCATATTGGGGACCCCCTTTAACACATGGGCATCTGGGATCATTTAAGATCCACATTATACAAATATTCTAGCAGGCTATCTCAGAAAAGCCTTTTTTCATTTGTTTTGTTTTGTTTTGTTTTTAGGGTGCTGGGGACTTGAATGCATGGCCTCACACATCCTAGGCAAGTGCTCTACCATTAAGCTACAGTCTCAGCCCTTTTGTTTTTAATTTTATGTTTAAGACAAGATCTGGCTAAGTTGCTGAGGCTGACCCCAAACTTGTGATCCTCCTACCTCAGCTTCCCAAGTAGCTGGGATTATAGGCATGAGCCACACACCCAGAAGAGGAGACTTTCTCTAAGCCAGGGTTGTCCAACAAAAATATCAATTTAAATTTTCTAGTAGCCAATTTACAAAAAAAAAAAAAAAAAGTTAAAAGTTTAAGTGAGGGCTGGGGATGTGGCTCAAGCGGTAGCGCGCTCGCCTGGCATGCGTGCGGCCCGGGTTCGATCCTCAGCACCACATACAAAACAGAGATGTTGTGTCCGCTGATAACTAAAAAATAAATATTAAAAAAAAAAAAAAGTTTAAGTGAAACTTAATAATCTAATTTATTCAACCCAATATTTCACAACTATCATCCTTTCAAACTATAATTGATATAAAAGCAAGGAATGATGTGTCTTCCATTCTTCTTTCTTATTAGCTTTCTGAAATCTGGTCTGTAGGCTACACTAACAGCACATCCTGGGTCAGCTTGGTCATATTTGGCCACCACAGTAGGCAGGATGGCTACAGACCCTCTGATTGTGATATGTGGCCAGGAAAAAATAAGGTTAGATAAAGTATTTCCTAAGGATGAGGGATTCCAGTCTCTTAAGTGTCCAGTTACAGGATGTGCTGAGCTTTCTTTTCGCACAGCTCCTAAAAGGACAAACAGCCCTTTGGTCTGACGGAAATAGCTGCCTGCAATCAGGAGAACCTCTCCAGGGCTCTGAGTTTCAGATCCAAACAGTGAATGCACTCAGTATAATTGTAAATACAAAAAGAAGAGGGGGCAGACACTGTCTTCTAAGGACAAGAAACCACGCTAGGGCCTGTCACCAAACACCACCATTACCAGCTCAGCCCCATGCACTGGCCAGGGGACTTCCTTCTGTGGATCTCCATGCTATATTAAAAAGTAATTCAATCTAGCGCTTCCATTGAGAGAGTAACCATACTTAACAGGAAATTTCTTCCATTCTTAAATGGTCTCGCCTAAATAAAATACCTCTGACAGAGTACTCT
>NW_026013502.1:0-2563 GCF_001458135.2 Marmota marmota marmota | reverse complement strand
TTCCTCCCTGCTCTGTTCTTAGTTGCTCTCATTATATCAAAGAAGACATTTGGCATTTGTTCTTTAGGGATTGGCTGGCTTCACTTAGCATAATATGCTCTAATGCCATCCATTTCCCTGCAAATTCCATGATTTTGTCATTTTTTAGTGCTGCGTAATAATCCATTGTTTATAAATACCACATTTTTTTTATCCATTCATCTATTGAAGGGCATCTGGGTTGGTTCCACAGTCTAGCTACTGTGAATTGTGCTGCTATGAACATCTATGTGGCAGTATCCCTGTAGTACGCTCTTTTAAGGTCTTCAGGGAATATTCCGAGAAGGGCAATAGCTGGGTCAAATGGTGGTTCCGTTCCCAGCTTTCCCAGGAATCTCCATATTGCTTTCCAAATTGGCCGCACCAATTTGCAGTCCCATCAGCATTGTACAAGAGTACCCCTTTCCCCACATCCTCGCCAGCATTTGTTGTTGTTTGACTCCATAATGGCTGCTAATCTTACTGGAGTGAGATGGTATCTTAGGGTGGTTTTGATTTGCATTTCTCTGACTGCTAGAGATGGTGAGCATTTTTTCATGTACTTGTTGATTGATTGTATGTCTTCCTCTGAGAAGTGTCTGTTCAGGTCTTTGGCCCATTTGTTGATTGGGTTATTTGTTATCTTATTGTTTAATTTTTTGAGTTTTTTGTATACTCTGGATATTAGGGCTCTATCTGAAGTGTGAGGAGTAAAAATTTGTTCCCAGAATGTAGGCTCCCTATTTACCTCTCTTATTGTTTCTCTTGCTGAGAAAAAAACTTTTTAGATTGAGTAAGTCTCATTTGTTGATTCTAGTTATTAACTCTTGTGCTATGGGTGTCCTATTAAGGAATTTGGAGCCCGACCCAAAATATGTAGATTGGAGCCAACTTTTTCTTCTATTAGGCGCAGAGTCTCTCTTTTGATATCAAGCTCTTTGATCCATTTTGAGTTAACTTTTGTGCATGACGAGAGAAAGGGACTCAGTTTCATTTTGTTGCATATGGATTTCAAGTTTTCCCAGCACCATTTGTTGAAGATGCTATCCTTCCTCCATTGCATGCTTTTAGCCCCTTTATCAAATATAAGAAAGTTGCAGTTTTGTGGATTGGTCTCTGTATCCTCTATTCTGTACCATTGGTCCACCCACTTGTTTTGGTACCAGTACCATGCTGTTTTTGTTACTATTGCTCTGTAATATAGTTTGAAATCTGGTACCGCTATACTGCCTGATTCACACTTCCTGCTTAGAATTGTTTTTGCTATTCTGGGTCTTTTGTGTTTCCATATGAATTTCATGATTGCTTTATCTATTTCTACAAGAAATGCCGTTGGGATTTTGATTGGCATTGCATTAAACCTATAGAGAACTTTGGGTAATATCGCCATTTTGATGATGTTAGTTCTTCCTATCCATGAACAGGGTATATTTTTCCATCTTCTAAGGTCTTCTTCTATTTCTCTCTTTAGGGTTCTGTAGTTTTCATTGTATAAGTCTTTCACCTCTTTTGTTAGGTTGATTCCCAAGTATTTTATTTTATTTTTTGAGGATATTGTGAAATGTCCTCATTTCAATTTCAGAAGATTTGTCACTGATATACAGGAATGCGTTTGATTTATGCGTGTTGATTTTATATCCTGCCACTTTGCTGAATTCATTTATTAGCTCTAGTAGTTTCTTTGTAGACCCTTTTGGGTGTGTTAGATATAGTATCATATCATCCGCAAACAGTGATAATTTAAGTTCTTCTTTTCCTATTTTTATGTCTTTAATTTCTTTTGTCTGTCTAATTGCTCTGGCTAGTATTTTGAGGACTAAATTGAATAGAAGTGGTGAGAGAGGGCATCCCTGTCTTGTTCCAATTTTTAGAGGGAATGCCTTCAGTTTTTCTCCATTCAGGATGATGCTAGCCTGAAGCTTAGCATATATAGCTTTTACAATGTTGAGGTGTGTTCCTGTTATCCTTAGTTTTTCTAGCGTTTTGAACATAAAGGGATGCTGTACTTTGTCGAATGCTTTTTCTGCATCTATCGAGATGATCATGTGGTTCTTATCTTTAAGTCTATTGATGTGGTGAATAACATTTATTGATTTCCGTATATTGAACCATCCTTGCATCCCAGGGATGAATCCTACTTGATCATGGTGCACAATTTTTTTTGATATGCTTTTGTATTCGATTCACCAGGATTTTATTGAGGATTTTTGCATCTAAGTTCATTAGAGATATTGGTCTGAAGTTTTCTTTCTTTGAAGTGTCTTTGTCTGGTTTCGGGATCAGGATGATGTTGGCCTCATAGAATGAATTTGGAAGAGCTCCTTCTTTTTCTGTTTCTTGAAATAACTTGAAAAGTATTGGTATTAATTCTTCTTTGAAGATTTTGTAAAACTCCGCTGTATACCCATCCGATCCTGGGCTTTTCTTGGTTGGTAGCCTTTGATGGCTTCTTCTATTTCCTCCTTTGTTATTGGTCTGTTTAAATTGTGTGTATCTTCCTGACTCAATCTGGGAAAATAATATGACTTAAAAAATTTATCGATAA
>NW_026013501.1:0-2563 GCF_001458135.2 Marmota marmota marmota | reverse complement strand
AAAAAAAAAAAAAAAAAAAAAAAAAAAACTGAGACAGTAGCAGGGTCCATATCATACAACGGTTTTGGGGTATTGTGAGCAAGAATAGCATCAAATGATTTACTTTCAAGGATTATTCTGGCTAGTGAATCTAGGTAGGGAATAGTTTAGACTATTGGGAATGAGAAAGAAACAATAGTAAAATAAAATGTAGTCTAGAGAATTAACAGTAAAAGTTCATCAATGTTTGGGTACAAGAAATTAGAAAGTTGTAATGCCCACAAACTAAGAAAAAAAGAGTTTACCTTTAAGAAGGGAACAATTACCTTTCTCCTCTTTTTCGTATGACATTTCTGCACAACTACCTTTTTTGTTTTGTTTTACTATGTTTTTAATTTTAAAAGCATTTTCCATACACATCCCCAATGAAGCTTGAAATTAACATGGTCTTTTCAATTCCTTTTTTGTGCACCAGCATAAAACAGTTTGGATCTAGGAAACACCATAAGGTAGAAACAGGACAATATTACAGAGAATCATTTTTCTCTTAAGATCTGAAGTGCTGTTTATATGTCCTCAAGATTAATAAAAATGTAGTTGGCTTGTTGCTCCATCTTCTCTGCCTTCCCTGGACCCTAAATGGTCCAGAAATCACTGAACTGTCCATGATATGTTCTTTTCAGTCAAAGATTCAAGCAGGGGAATGCAGATCTGCTGCCCTACTACCGAACCAAAATACTGCTTTGAAGAGACATAGATAGGCTGGGGATGTAACCCAGCGGTTGAGCACTTGCCAAGCATGTGCTAAACCCCGGGTCCAATATCTAGTACTACTGAAGGGCAAGAAAGGAGGGTGGGGGGGAAAGAGAGCAAGACTCATAGGAAATATAGGGAATTGCTTTGTGAGGTAACGCATGTTAACTAGCTCAATGTAGCCATTCCACAATATATACACACTTCAAAGAACATTGCACACAATATACATAATTTTATCAATTAAAAAAAGTAAAGACTATTCAGATGAAAAAATCATTGTCACTATATCCTACTTCCTAGAAATTTCTTTTTCTCTCTTTTCTTTTTTCTTCTTTTGGTACTGAGGATTGGGCCCAGAGCCTTGGGCTACTTTTGAGCTATACTCCAGCCCAGTTTCCTAGAAAAGGAATGAAAAACCTAGAGTCCAGGAACCATATGTTATTCTTTGGTTCCATTCACTAGCTGATTTAAAATGAGACTTAGTGTCCAGGTCACAGAATTCAAGTTAAGAGAAATGAGACTGCTCCATACACTGGAGTACCCTATCATTACTAATAATAAAAGAGAGATTCTAGGGGAAAGAAAAATGATTTCTAACAAAAACAGAAATGGGTAAGTATGGATTAGTGTTCAGCTGAATTGTAAGAATTGAGTTCAACTCCAATTTTCTTATTTCCTTATACTTACCATGACAGGAGGCCCAGATTAGGAGGAGAGATCCCCGTCCCTTCTTCGGTGTCTGGCAAAGCTCTTCTTTCTCTTATGCTGAGATCTTTTATTTAAAACAGAGAGAGAGAAAGAGAAAAAGAGCAAAATTGGCAATAGTTTTCCCCTAATTGGTATATCCTAATTAAAGGGACTGCACATATACAAACTAAAAAACTGAACAGAATCACTCAAGAAAAAGTTGAATGTCACCCTGTCAGTTCTCACTAGTCAATTCCAAACTTGATAATGCCTTTGTAAAAATCTTTCTGGACTTAACCTAGTTCTGAAAAAAAAAGTAGCAAATGCTAACATTCTTACACTGATAGTTGTTTAAAAAAAAAAAAAAAAGGCTAAACCTTGGATGAAAGTAATAATTAAAATCAACCTGCAAATGAGAAAACAATATTCTTATAATTTTCAGAATGTTTGTATGGATCTTCTGTCTATGGGAAGCAAACATAATTAGCAAGCAAAATATGAACAACCTGTTTGTTATTCCAATATTCTATACTCACCTGTGCTAATACTTCCTATCTATCTATTTATTTATTTTTGGAGGTACCGGGAATTGAGCCCAGACTGTTCTCTCACCAAGCTATACCATTACCCCTTTTTATTTTTTGAGATGGGGCCTTGCCAAGTTGCCCAAGCTGGCCTCAAATTTGTAATCCTGGCTTTTGGGGAGGCTGAAGTGTGAGGATCTCCCGTGTACTACAGTGCCCAGCTCCTCTTACCTGTTTTATTAAGAACAAAAAAGAGAAAGGGGAAGAATACCCTACTAGAAATGCAAAGATAGGCTATTAAAGTATTATCTTAAGTTGCTTTTTTCTTTGAATAGATTAGTCTCATGTAATTCTGATTTGCTAAAGTTCAAAAAACAGAGGCTATCCTGGTTAATATTCAATATAAACCATATAAGACAGTGTAAATGACAAAACAGAGGACAGTGTAAATGACAGAACAGGGGACATCAAAGAAATAGCAGGGTCCATATCATACAACGGTTTTGGGGTATTGTGAGCAAGAAGAGCATCAAATGATTTACTTTCAAGGATTATTCTGGCTAGTGAATCTAGGTAGGGAATAGTTTAGACTATTGGGAATGAGAAAGAAACAAAGG
>NW_026013500.1:0-2563 GCF_001458135.2 Marmota marmota marmota | reverse complement strand
CAATCATCAGCTGGCAGTCTGAAAGTTTGCTGGGGCCCCTTTGGCTGTGGCTCTCAACACTGGACATGAAAGGAAGTGAGCACCCTGTTTGTGTTCACCAACTGGAATTCGGCAGGCTTTGCCTAAAGTCGCAGGTTCAGATTGTGGTGACTCCTGGTTCCACGTGTGGATTCTGGCGCGCTCAGCCACATGGAGAGGAATCTTCCAGGCCAAATGAGAGCTTCAACTTGCCTGTAGGGATTACCACTGACTTGGCCTAAATCTGGGTGGGAGCAAGGAGGCAGGCCGGGGTCTCTTGGCCCCACGGTCACAGGGAGGTAAAGAGACAGTTCTGCCCGTGCTGTCTCCGCCCGGTCCCGCAGGCACCCCCTGTCTCCCATTTGCCTCCGTCTCAGACCCATTGTTCTGCCTGGATTTCTGCTTTTATTTATTTGCTTCATTTGTCTTTTGCTCCAATTTCTTTGTCTTTCAACTTTATATCCATGTAGTTGTTTTTGAAAGTTGTTTCAGATCCTTTTCAGAATGAGGGCCAGGTATAGTAAAAAAAACAAATAACCAAAAAAAAAGATGCCCTGTCTTCCCGCATCACCTTGTCTTTGAAGGTCTAGATCATCTCAGCTCTGAGCCTCCATCCAGGAGGCTCTCCTCCGAGTTCTGATGAAATGGTTGAAGCTGATGTTCCCAGGCACCCTGGCTGCGGTTGTGAAGTGCCCGTACATACAAGCAACTTAGAATTCCACTTTGGCCTCTCTGCTCCAATTCTCTGCATCTGCCTTTGGTTGGAGGAGTGGGAAGAGTCTTTTCCTACCTCTGGATGCTCTCCAGAGAGGCTGAGAGCTTTATAATGCCACGAGTCTCCACCTCCAATAACTAAGTCTGACTCCTCCAGTCCAGGCTGGCCAAGGTGACTGGCCAGGCACAGGCCTGAGAGAACATTCTCAAAGCTTCACTTTCCCAGCCACCGTGGCAAGTGGAAGGGGCAAACATGGCATTTACTTCCCCCGTGCGAACCATGCCACCTCATCTCAGGACAACAGTGGTCCCTGTTAGTTGAATGGACTTTCCCACCCTGTCTTTCAGGAACTCCTGGGTTGGCCCGTTCCTCCTCCCCAGGGCACAGGCTAGAGTATTGGTGCTTGGTGCAGCCACTTCACATGATTGGGCAATTTCACTTTTCTCTTCCCCTTTTGACGCAAACCCCGAGGGATGGAGGGGTTGACCAATTGGCGGGGTTTCTCCTCTGATCTCTGGGATGGCACAGAGGTAGTGGAAATCTAACCCAGCTGCGGCTAAGCTAAGCGCACGGCCCAGGGGCCAGCAGTAGGGACGGCAGACGTGGACCCAAAGTCTCAGTTTCAGGTAAGTCCCAGCCTCCTCTCCTTGTCCTCATCTGTGGTAAGGTCACCTCTGCATTTGTTACATATGTCTCCCCAGCCCATTCCACAGGTCCACAAGAGAACAAGACTACAAGAAATAAAACCTAGGAAAGCAGATGTTGATGGCAGTGGGTTGGCTCTTGGGGGAACTAAAAGCCACTCAAAGTCACATGGCTGGGCTGGGGCTGCTAGAACTTCAAGGTCCCTCCTGAAGGTTCCTTGTGACCTCTGAACTTTCATCTGCCTCAGCTTTCCTTATCCCCACCCAACAGACAACTCTGTCCCCCACAAAAAAAGTCTTTTTAGAAAAATTAGAATCCAAATTAAATGCCTATTTGTTGTTCAGCTTTTTCTAGCCTGCAGAGTTGGGGGCCAGTTCTGCTCTGGGTGGCCATGAGCCCTTGGAGTCCATGCAGGATCTTTAAACCCTTGATTGGGGGAATCAGAAGTAGATGAGCCCCAACAACCAACGGGATAGGTGGGGAGAGTGTTGCTTGTTGTTGTTTTTTAACAAGACTCTGTTACACATCTGGCTAGAGAAGGATAAAAATGATCTTTTAAACACACAAGAAAAGACAAATACAGTAATATAGTCTTGTTGATAGAAACTAAAGCAGTGTAAAAGTGTATGGAAAAATCCTCTAATTGGGACTCTCTGCCAAGGTACTTCTGACACTGTGAAACCACAAGGAAAAAAAATCATTTCCTCTTTAAATATTTGATAGAATCCAGTAGTGATAATATCTGGGACTAGAATTTCTCTTTTAGAGGGCTATTCATTACTGATTCAATTTATTTAATAGACAGAGTCCTGTTCATATGGTCTAACACTCCTTTTCGAGTTTTGGTAGTTCATGACTTCAGGAATTTGTTCACTTCTTCTGTTATCAATTCTGTAGGCGGAGGGTTTCCCATAGTATTTTTTTAATCCTTTTAATGTCTATAGGACTCATAGTGATGACTCTTCTTTTATTTCTGGCTTTAGTTATTTGTTTGCTTTTTTTGTTTTGTTTTTTTTAGTTTTTCTTTGTAAGCCTGGCTCAAGATTTACAATTTTATTGATCGTTGGTTTCATTGGATTTCTCTAGTGCCTTCCTATTTCAACTTCATTAATTTTTCCTTCCTTCCTTCCTTCCTTCCTTCCTTCCTTCCTTCCTTCCTTCCTTCCTTCCTTCCTTCCTTCCTTT
>NW_026013499.1:0-2563 GCF_001458135.2 Marmota marmota marmota | reverse complement strand
CCTGCTCTTCCTCCCTGCTCTGTTCTTAGTTGCTCTCATTATATCAAAGAAGACATTTGGTATTTGTTTTTTAGGGATTGGCTAGCTTCACTAAGCATAATCTGCTCTAGTGCCATCCATTTCTTTGCTCAGTTTTTAAATGGGGTATTTTGAGTTTTATTTATTATTTTGTTTTGCTGTGGCTGATTTAAAGCCGTCCTTCATCCATTCTGTATATTAACTAATTGGCAGCTATACCTTTTTCAAGGGCCCCCTCCCTGTGGGCTTCCTGCTTAGTCTGTGTGGATTGTATCCTGAGGTTCGTATGCAGGATGTGGTGATTTTCCTGTGGTCCATTTGGTTTTTCCCATATGCTTTGGTGTCATATCTGAGAATTCATCAAAAATCTAGCCTCGTAGAATTTCCTGCTTTCTCCTGAGAAGTTTATAGATTTACTCTTGAGCCTGAGTCTTGGATTGTTTTGAGCTAACTTCTGTGCATGTGTGAGGAAGGACCTGGCTTTACTCCTTATCTTGTGGATGTCCAGTTTCTCAAGACCATTTGCTGAAGACTGTCCTTTCTCCATGGAGCCATCCTGTATCCTTGTCATAAGTCACTGGCTGCATGTCCAAGGGTTGAGTCCATCCACTCACCCAATATGCCTGTTGGCTTCACATCAGCTTCACAACCCTCTGCTTCTTGAGCCTTTATAGGAAACCCTGAAATCAGAGGGTGCACCCCTAATCTTGCTCTCCTTAAGGTTGTTTTGTTTATTCAAAGTAACTTCAGTTTTCATATGATGTTTTGAATGGATCTCTCTATTTTCACATTAGAAAATGCTAATGAATTTTTTTTTTTATACTGGGGATTAAATCCAGGGGTGCTTTAACACTAAAACACATCCCCAGACCTTTTAAATATATTCTTTAGACACAGGGTCTTGCTGAGTTGCTTAAGAGCCTCATTAAGTTTCTGAGATGGCTTTGAATTCATGATCCTCATGCCTCAGCCTCCAAGCCACTGGAATAACAGACAAGTGCCACCATGCCTGGCTTACTAACGGGATTTAATCAGGATTTCATAAAATGTTTGATTTACTTTGGTAGCACCCACATTTGTAGTAAGTTTTTCAATGCAGGATTTCCTCCATTTATCCGTATTTTTAATTTCTTTCAATGACATTTTATGACATTTGTGTACCAATTTTTAAAATCTCTAATTATATTTCTAGGAATTTTATTATTTTTGATGGCATTATAAATGAAACTTTTTTATTAATTTTTTTGGGGGTTGTACACTTGTAATATAAAGAAATAAAACTGATTTTGAGATGATTTTCATCTTGTAACTTTGCTATATTTGTTTATTCCAAAAATTATTTTTTTGCATAGAATCTTTGGGGCTTTCTACATAAAAGCTTGTATTGTTAGAAAACAATAATTTGACTTAAAACCATAACATCTTTTCAATGTTAAAGAATTTAGAGGTCATATAAACTAATAATAATCATATTTATAAAAAAAAAAAAAACAAAGAGAACTTGGTAATATAATGCCTATGAAGTTTTCTCAGGGCACAGCAAGGCCTGAAATGCAGAGGGAAAGAAGGTAGGATCCTGGCACAGTGAACCAAGAGGGGCACCAGGAACCCCAAAGAAGCCAACTGAGGCACTTGGCATGATCAAAATCATTGGGTTTATTCTAGACATTTCTCATGTCTAACAGGTTATAGTTTATGGTTTAAAAAAAATGTGAGTAATCTTTTTCACCTTCCCCAAATCCTACTTTTGGTACCCCACACCTGCTGAATCAATGCTTTTCCATGGATTAGCACTGCATACATTTTCTTTCCAGACACACAAAGCAAAAGCATTCAAGACTCCTGAAGCTGCAAATCACCTTCCAAGTAATGAGTAGAAGCTTGTATATGTACACACAGGGCACCACAAAAGCTCTGATGTTTGGCTTCAAGAGAAAAGAAGCAAAATTATGAACCTATATATTAGTTTTGAGAAACTAGAAAAAGAAAGACAAAACAATAAAATGAGACTATGAAATAAGGTCAATAAAGATTAAAAACTGGAAGCCAGGTCTTGTGGCACATGCCTCTAATCCCAGTGCCTCAGGAGGCTGAGACAGGAGGATCAAAAGTTCAAGGCCAGCTTCAGTAACTCAGCAAAACCTGTTTCAAGGGAAAAATGAAAAGGGTTGGAGATGTAGCTAAGTGGTAGAAAACTTCTAGGTTTATTCCTTAGCAACTTAAAAATATATATAATATATATTTATAAAAATATTATATATGTAATATATATATAAATTTATATATATTACACATGTGTGTATTTATGCATACATATGTATGGCTGTAATGCAAATATAATAGAGAAATGTTAAGGTTTATTAAAATGTTCTTTTTGATAACACAATTAAGATGCACATGGGTCTTAGACACAGATTGACAATCTCCTGTGTGTGGTTGCAGGGAGTGGTGCTGGGGGTATACCCAGGGCCTTGGGCATGCTGGGCAAGTGCTCCATCTCCAGCCCACAAATTGACAACCCTAAAAGCATAAAGACACAATCAAT
>NW_026013498.1:0-2563 GCF_001458135.2 Marmota marmota marmota | reverse complement strand
GGTTAGTGTTAGTGTCAGGGTCTGTGTTTGGATTAGGGTTAGGGTTAGGGCAAAAGCCAGAATTAGGATTGATTAGGTCTAGACGTAAGGTTAAGTGTTATCATTTGAGATAGGGCTAATTTTTTGTTTAGGTCTTGGTTAAAGATTTGCTAGGTTTTTGATTAGGTTTAATCTAGGTCTAGTGTTAGGGTTAGGTTTAGATATAGGGTTAAGGTTAGCGCTAGTGTTAGGGTTTAGTTTAGGTTCACTTTCAGAATAAGGGTCAAGGTTATGGTTAGGAATTAAGTTATTGTTAAAACAAGAATGAGGGCTAAGGTTAGTACTAGTAATAGGGTTAGTGTTTGGGTTAGACTAAGGATTAGTTTTAGGACTAGGGTTAGCATTAAAGTTGGGGTTTGGCTAGGGTAAAGGATAAGGTTAGAGCTAGGGTTAGAGCTAGGTTTCGGGTTAGGGTTAAGGCTAGTGTTATGGTTAGGGTTAGGGTGAAAGCTAGGGTTAGGTCTCAGATTTGGACTAGGTTATGGTTAGCATTAAGTTCAAGATTACGGCTAATATATGATCTAGGTTTACAGTTAGAACTAGTTTTAGAATTAGGATTAGGACTAGGTCTAGTGTTAGGGTAAGGTTTAGGTTTAGGGTGATGTTTACAGTTACGGTTAGTGTTAATGTCGGAGACAGGTTCAGGGGTAGTTTTAGGGTTAAGATTAGGACTTGAATTAGGGCTAGGCTTAGGGCTACATGTAAGGTTAGGGTTTGGTTGAGGTAAAAGTTTAGGGTTAGTGTTATGGCTCAGTTTGGTTTTAGGGCTAAGCCTATGGTTAGGACTAGTTTTAGGATTAACATTAGGGTTAGGGCTAGTGTTAGGGTTAGATTTAGGTATAGAATTAGGGTTAGATTTAGAGTTAGATTTATATCTAGGGTTAGGGCAAGGTGTATGGTTAGGGCTAAGGTTATTCTAGGCTTAGGGCAAGGAATAAGGTTATGGTAAGTGATAGGGTAGGAATGAGAGCTAGGGCTATGGTGAGAGTTATAATTAGTCTTAAAGCTAGGGTTAGGGTTAGGTTTAGGATTAGGGCTCGGGTTAGTTTTAGGGTTAGTCCTAGGGTTAAGTTTAGTGCTATGGTTAGTGTTAGGGTTAGGGTTTGGGTTAGGTTTAGGGTAAGCAATGGGGTTATAACCAGATTTAGGGCTAGGGAAAGGGTTAGAATGAGGGTTAGGTTATGATTAAGGCTAGTTTTGGGGCTAGGATGAGAGCTAGTGTTCGTGTTTGGGTTAGGGCTAGGGTTAGGTCTAGGGCTAATATCAGGTCTAGGGTTACAGTTAGGGATATGTTTTGGGTTATGTTTATGGTTGGGTCTAGTGTAAAAGTTAGATTTATGGTAAGGGTCAATTTACAGCTATGTGTATTATTAGGGTCAGTGTATGGGTTAAGGTTTGGTTTATGTTAAGGGTTAGGCTTAGGGCTCGAATTAGCATTAGGGTTATAGTTCGGTTTAGTGTAATTAGTAGTCTTAGGATTAGGATTCAGGTTAGTTTTAGGGTAATGGATAGGTTTCAGGATTAGAATATGTTTAGGGTTAAGCCTAGGGTTAGCATTAGGGTTAGGGTTATGTTTAGGATAATGTATAGAATTAGATCTAGGTTTAGGGCTATGTTTATGGTTAGGATTAGGACTAGGGTTAGGGTAGTGGATATAATTAGAGCTCTGTTTAGGGCTATGGTTAAGGTTAGGATTAGGGCTAGTGTTAGGTTAGGGTTTGGGATAGGGCTAGGGTTATGTTAAGGGGAAATGTTAGGCTTTGAGCTAGGGTTAGGTCTAAAGCGAGGTTTAGGGTTAGGGTTAGGGCTAGGGTTAGGTTTAGGATTACACTTGGGGCTATGTTCAGGCCTAGGATTTGGGCTAGGTTTTGTGTTAGTTTAGGCCTAGGGTTAGGGCCATGGGTAATGTAAGAGCTAGGGTTTTGATTAGAGCTAGTTTTATGGTTAGGGTTATGGCTAGGTCTAGTGTTAGGATTAGGTTTTGGGTTTGGGTGAGCTTTGGATCTAGGATTATGTTAGGGTCAGGGCCAGTGTTAGGTTAGAGTTAGTGTTGGGGTTAGTGCCGGAATTAGGACTAGGGTTAGGTCTAGGGATATGGTTAGTATTTGGGTTAGGTTAAAGTTTATTGTTAGGGCTAGGGCTAGGTTGTTGTTCAGGTCTAGGGCTAGAGATATGGCTAGAATTTAGGATTAGATTTAGGTCTATGGCTTGTGTTAAATTTAGGTTTATGTATAGGATTACCAGTTTAGGTTTAAATGTTGGATTAGGGTTTGGTTTTGGGTTAGGTTCAGGTTTAGACTTACAGTTATTGTTAGGTTCATAATAAGTGTCAGGGTTAGGGTTTGGGTATGGGTTATGGTTAGAGCTAGAATGAAGTTAAGAGTTAGGACTAGTAATAGGGTTAGGGTTTGGGTTCAGCCATGCATTAGGGTTAGGAATTGGGTTAGCATTAGTTTTAAGGTTTAGCTTATGGTAATGGATAGGGTAAGAGCTAAGATAAGAGCTAGGCTTAGGGTATGGGTTA
>NW_026013497.1:0-2563 GCF_001458135.2 Marmota marmota marmota | reverse complement strand
TGTAGAGGGAGACATTGGGCTAATGAATGCCGTTCTCAAACCACCATAGAGGGTACTCCGTTATCAAAAAACGGACAAGGACCAAGTGTTTACCCATGATATCGTGGGGAAAGGCATCAGGCTCCATTGCCACAAAAAGGACTGGGGGGCCCAATGCTCTGGGGCCCACAACCACAAATATACAGGGCACTGGAGGAACCCAGCAACACCATCAGGGTAGTGCCCAGGACACATTATCCATTAAATCCCTCATCAGACAAACCAGAGGGAGCACAGGGTTGGACATCTGCGCCTCCACCAGAGCAGTACTAACTCCAGAGATGGGAGTTCAAATCAATTCCCACAGGAGTAAAAGGACCTCTTCCCCAAGGAACAGTAGGCTTATTATTTGGACGCAGTTCTTCTACACTAAAAGGACTTATGGTAAGTCCTGGGGTAATTGATCCCGATTATGAAGGTGAAATAAAAATTATAGCTAGTTCTCTAAGAGGTATATCAGTAATTTCACCAGGAGATAGAATAGCAAAGTTATTAATAATACCCAGCCTGCATGATAAATTTTCCAGTCGTACTGTAGAAAGAGGTTCCAGGGGATTAGGCTCCAGAGGTGTGGATTGGGCTATGCTGTCTTTAAATTTAGATTCCCGCCCTATGTTAAAACTAAATATTCAAGGACATGAATTTAATGGGCTACTGGACACAGGTGCTGACCTTAGCATCATATCTCGTCAAGAATGGCCAAAACATTGGCCATTACAACAAGCCACTCAAATGCTTCGAGGCCTAGGAGTGGCAACTAATCCCCATAGAAGTGCAATGGTATTAGATTGGAAGGATCCTGAAAGATGTGAAGGAACTATACAGCCATATGTATTGGATCATCTTCCTATAAATTTATGGGGACGAGATGTCCTAGATCAATTAGGTTTGACATTAACAAATAACATCAATCCTAACGCGCCAACTACTAGGGCTAGACAAGGCTTTAGGAAAGAAAAAAGATTAAGAGAACAAGAACAAGGTATAACAACACCAATTCAAATAGATCAAGGAATAAATAGACATGGATTGGGTTTTCAGAAAGGGCCACTGAGACAATCAAAATTACTTGGGAATCAGAAAGACCAGTATGGGTTCCTCAGTGGCCCCTGACTAAAGAAAAGATACAAGTAGCACATGACCTGGTCAAACAACAATTAGCGAAGGGACATATACAACCTTCCATATCTCCCCATAATACTCCCATTTTTGTCATTAAAAAGAAATATGGTAAATGGAGATTATTGCAAGATTTAAGAGCCATTAATAATGAGATGGTTATTATGTGACCTGCTCAATCAGGGATTCCCCAATTGTCTGCTTTGCCAAAAACCTGGTATGTTTTAGCTACAGATATTAAAGGTTGTTTTTTTTTTTTTCAATTCCAATTCATCCTGAGGATAGTCCACGTTTTGCATTTACTATCCCTGCACTGAATCATGAAGGTCCTGATCAGAGATATGAATGGAAAGTACTCCCTCAAGGGATAGCTAACAGCCCAACTATGTGTCAAACTTATGTTAATTAACAAAGCAATCCAGCCACTTAGAAATAAAAATCCTGAACTACAAATATTTCACTATATGGATAATGTATTATTGGCACATAAAGATAAAAACACATTGCTAGAATGTTATGCCACACTTACAAATTTATTAAAAAATTATAATCTAGAGATAACAATAGATAAAGTACAATTAAATCTTCCAATTAATTATTTAGGAGTTCTATTATCCTCAACCATGGTCCGTGCACCAAAAATTTAAATATGAGTAGATCAACTCAAATCACTTAATGACTTTCAAAAGTTATTGGGAGACATAAATTGGATAAGGCCTTATCTACACATACCAATAGGAGAGTTGGGACATTTATTTGATATCCTAAAAGTCCATCAGATCCAATTTCACCCCGCATGTTCACGCCTGAAGCCAGAAAGGCATTAAAAATTATTGAAACATATATGGAAAATATGCATTTGGATAGAATTGATATAAGTTTGCCTTTATTATATATTGTACTACCAACAAAAAATATTCCTACAGGGGTATTTTGGCAAGAAGGTCCATTATTGTGGATACATTTATCTTATTCTCCTAACACTATTCTTATTAGGTATCCTGAGGCTGTAGGACAATTAATACTCAAAGGAATAAAAACAGCAAAGGGAGTGTTTGGAATTTCTCCCAATAAAATTATTACTCCATATACTATGGATCAAATTGATGAGTTAGCTAATGAGTATAATACTTAGGCAATAATCATGTGTAAATCTAATGTTTCATTTGATAATCAATTACCATCTAATCCTTTATTGTCTTCTTGGTCTTCGCATCCTGTAGTTTTTCCAAAAATGACAAAGAAACACCTATCATGAATGCTCCAAATATATTCACTGATGGGTCAAGTAATGGTACAGCAGCAGTAGTTACCCCTGATCAAACTTTTACATTTTTAGTGCCCAAACAATCAGCTCAAAAGGTAGAGCTTAATGCAGTATTACAAGCTTTTGTGATGTTTAAAG
>NW_026013496.1:0-2563 GCF_001458135.2 Marmota marmota marmota | reverse complement strand
GAGGGCCGCGAGCCTCGAAGGTCCCGGGAGGCCTTGGCCTTGCGCGCCGACGCCCGCGGCCCGCGCGGTGCGGAGTCGCGGCCGAGCGGGAGTCTCTGCTCGGTCTAGCTCCGCAGCCCGGGAAGCCCGGGCGTCCTCACCTTCATCTACCTGTTGGCAAAGCAGGCCCCGAGAGGATGCGCCCGACTGGAGGACCCCGGCAGTGCAGGTGCCGGGCGGGTAGGAGAAGCTGCGGCCGCGATTCTCGCAGCCCAGTCGGGCGACGTGGGGTCTGGGCCGACCAGGAACAGAGCAGGCCCCGCCTGGAGCCCGCTCTTCCAGCGGCTTAAGCCAAGGAGCGTCTTGGCAAAGAAATATATAGGCTCTGACCTCCTCTGGGACCGTCCGAAGGGGAAGAATCAGGTCCAAGAGAGGGATCAATGGGACAAAAGGGACCGTGGTCAGCGGGAACAGACGTAACGCGGCCGGAATCCTGCCACCGAGAAGAGGGAAGAGATCCGAGAGAATTCAGAGAAAAAAGTCTGGGAAGTGGAGGCCAACTAAAGCCGAAAGTCAGAGCCAGCCGCGGAGCCGGGCAGACAGAGCCCGGGACACCCCGGCACCGCCAGGATCGTGCGCACCACCAGCCTTTGCCTGGCGCCCTTCTACCTGGCTGGAGAGGCCTGGGGAGAGGCAGTTCTGGACTGGAGCGTGTCATTGTAGAGTTCTCGGCGTGCACCTTGTCGCCCGAGCTGACTTCTCCTGGGGTCTCGCACTTGGACCCTGACACCCCAGGACCTGGGGCTTTTCCAGATGGTCTGTCCTGGATGGAAACCCTTCTCCATTTGCCCTTCAGGCGCTTCGCACCCCAGCCCTGGGCCACCCAGCCTCACCCAGCCCCGCTCAGCCCCTCTCCTTCTCCTCTCCGGTGCTGCCAACCCAAGTTCTCCCAAGGTGCCTCGAAGAAATGCCAAGAAACCAAACCCACGAACCCGGAACCAGAGAGGCCACCGCTTGGCTCAGTATCCCAAAACGTGCCTCCATCAGGATCCCACTCTGGCTGCTTAGGGACTTTAGCGGTGTAGGAGGCAGAGGAGGTGCTCGCCGACCTTTCGTGGTTATAAACCCCTTATCCATCATAGGCGATCTCAGAAGCCTGTCCCTCAAAGGTGATGCATGGCCCCCGCAACCGGGTGGGGAATCCCTGGGGAGCATCGGGACCAGTGGGGGAAGGGTGGGGACCAGCAAAGCCAAGTGGAAAAAGAGGAATGCTTGAGACTGAGATAGTTTTACAGACACTGAATTAATGGGTTTTGATGTACATACTCTGGCTAAGAAAAAAAGCTGGGTGCAAACAACCCGATGAAACTCCGGTGGGGTGAAAATAAACCTGGAGTAGAACAGCCCCTTTGGCGGGATGAACACGCCAGGTGCAAAGGGCCCTTATGATTCCAGGGTTGTTTTTAAAAACATTTTATTATGGAAGTTTTCAAATATAAAACAAAAGTAGAGGGAGTGCTATAATGAACCCCTGTGCCCAGCCCCATTCAGCAGTGATTTGCCTCTGGCCAAATTCTATTCTCCTTTTTATTTTTCCTATTTATTTTCGCTGCCATGTCTTAAAGCAAATGCAGATATCACTTCATTTCACCAGTAAATACATAAATCATAAATGCATTTTTAACTCCTAAAAATAGCAATTTGGCTATAAATCACAACTCCCAACACATCCACAGCCTGGTCTAACACTCAGAAGCTGGGACTTTGATGGTGGAATTACAACTCTTTTCTGTTTGACTTTACTGCAATCCAGATAGTAACAAGCACTGTGACTTTTATACTTTACACACACACACACACACACACACACACACAAATGAACAAACACGGAGGCCAAGGGCTACAGAAGCCAGCAGAGGCTGGGCAGCAGCTGCTGCCAGGCTGTGCGTGAGAGGTGCAAGCTGAGCCACCCTGCAGGTCTCCCTCTTCCCTCTGCCCCTTGGTCCCATTGCCAGTTGGAGTTGGGAACTCAGCACTGTGAGCACAGGGTAGCTGCTCTCCAGTCTCACCACAACACTGACCTAAGGACCTGAAGGAACCAGGCACCCAGCAGTACTCCTGGCTCACAGACTGAGCAGGGAGGACCTCAGTTTCCAGCAGGCACGCAGCTTGGTGGATGTCTGCTCTGGCCACCAAAGGGATGGTGTGGCAGAGGGAATCATCCTGAAGACTGTAACAGGCAGGAAGGGACAGCAGGATTTGGCGGGATGAGGAGAAGTTTCAGGGAGTGGAGGGGAGCCCGGAGAGGGTCAAGGCTTTGGCCAGGCAGCTGGTCTCCATGGCGGCTTCCCTGCCCAGAATCCATGCTTCTCAGATCTGTTTCTTTCAGGAGTTGTGAGGTGGAAGCCACAGGGCTTGGTAGCAAACACCTGTAATCCCAGTGACGTGGGAGACTGAGGCAGGAAGATCACAGGTTCCAGGCCAATTTAGCTTAGTGAGACCCTGTGTCAAAATAAAAAATATAAAGGCTGGGGATGTAGTTCAGTAGTAAAGTGCCCCTGGGTTCAATCCCCAGCACCAAAAG
>NW_026013495.1:0-2563 GCF_001458135.2 Marmota marmota marmota | reverse complement strand
AAAAAAAAAAAAAAAAAAAAAAAAACAAGAAAATAAACAATAGCTTTTTAATTCTCCAATAATAAATCTGCCGAAAAACCAGGAAAATTACTCCTATCACAATAAACTTTAAAATAAAACCTGAAAAAAATTTAAAGAAGCAAAAGACCTCTCTCTACAATGAAAATTATAAAACACTGAAGAATATAATTGAAGACCTTAGAAGATAGGGAGACCTACCTTGTTCATAGATAGGTAGAATTAAAAGCGTAAAAATGTAAATCTACAGATTCCATGCAATCTCTATCAGAATGCTAATGATATTTTTGAAAGAACTGAAAAAAGTCCCAAAATTTATATGGAAGAATAAAATACCCGGAATCACCAAATCAATCCTGATTAAAAAGAACAAGGCTCTAGGCATCAGAATAATTCATCTCAAATTATACTACAGTTACAGTTAAAAAAAAATTAACCACCATGGTATTGGAAAGAAAACAGAAATGAAGACCAGTGAAATAGAATAGAAAACACAAAGATAAATTCACATAAATATAATCATATGATCCTTGACAAAGTTGTCAAAAGTGTCTGTTTAAAAAGATAGCATTTTTAACAGAAGTGCAGGAAAAACTGGATATCCACATGTAGAAGAATAAAAGTATATCCCCATATTTTTCCTTGCACAAAATTAAAATCAAATATCCAAGACCTAGGAATTAGACTAGAAATAGTGAAACTACTAGGAAAAAAAAAAAAAACAGATGTTATCTCTCCAATACATTGGTGCACACACTGGCTTCCAAAATAAAATTCCTATATCTTAATAAAAAATCAAGAATAAAATGTGATATACCATTAAATTACAAAAGCTTCTGCACAGTAAAGGAAACAAATTAAGAGCATAAACAAAAAGCCTACAGAATGGGAAAAAAAATCTTTGCAGCTACTTTTCTGATGGGGGATTAATAACCAGAATAAAAATACTTAACACCATTAAAAATTAATAAACCACTTAATATACGGACTAAAGTTCTAAAACGACATTTCTCAAAAGAAAAAAATACAAATGGCGAACAGTATATGATTTCAAAATCCTTAGAAATAAGCGATGCAAATCAAAACAGCACTGAGGTTTCATCTCACCTCAGTTAGATTGAATGATCATCAAGAATACAAATAGCAGTAATTGCTGGTGAGAGTATGTGGGAAAAGGTACACTTATACATCATTGGTGGTACTACATAATTGGTATTACAAATTTGGAAAGCAGAGTGGAGATTCCTTAAAGATTAGGAATATAATGACCATATGACCCATTTCTATTCCACTCCTTTTTATTTATCCAAAAGAGCTTAAATCAGCACAGTATAATGATACTTGCATTCCAATGTTAATTTCAGTGCAACTCACAATAGCCATGTTATGGAATCACCAAAGGTGCCCATCAATAGACAAATAATGGTATCTATAGATATGCATGATATATATATATATATATATATATATATATATATATATATATATATATGTGTGTGTGTGTGTGTGTGTGTTCTATGTATATATAATGGAATTCTACTCAATAATAAAGAAGAAGAAAATCATGGCATTTGCTGGAAAATGAATTGAACTAGGGAACATCATGCTAAGTGAAATAAGTCAGACTCAGAAAGTTAAGGGTCAAATGTTTTCTCTCATATGTGGAAACGAGAAAGAAAAATATATAAAAAATAGAAGTAGATTAGTAGAGTAGAAGTGGGAGACCAAGGGAGAGGGAGGAGTGAGGGAAAGGGAAGAACTGGGCAAGGAATCTGACCAAATTGTGCTAGGTATATGAATGAATATGACACAATGCATTTCAATTTTATACATAGCTACAATGCATCTATTAAAATAAGTAAAATCACATTAAATTTCTTTAATCAAATTTTTTAAAAGGTTTATAAGTAATTTACTCTGCTGTTTGATAGCATTCTTCCCACAGTAGAAGTTCTTTCAAAATGGGACTTTCAAACCCTGCTGCAGCTGCTTTATTATCTAAGGTTATATAATATTCTAAACCCTTTGTTGCCATTTTAACAATATTCATAGCATCTTTAGGAGTAGATTCCAGCTTAAGAAACCTCTTTCTTTACTAATCCATAATAAGAAACTCCTCACTGAAATTGTAGGAATTCGGATACTTTTCTGGGCTCCACATCTAAATCTAATTATCTTGCCATTTCCACCACATCTTTAATTACTTCTTTCACTGAAGTCTTGAGCCCCCAAAATCATCTGTGAAGATTGAAATTGACTTCTTCAAAATTGATGTTAATATTGATATTTAGACCTTCCCTTGAATTGTACTTAATGACTTTTAGAATGATGAATTATTTCCAGGAGATTTTCTTTTTTTTTTTTTTTTTAAAGAAAGAGTGAGAGAGAGTGAGAAAGAGGGAGAGAGAGAGAGAATTTTAATATTTATTATTTTTTAGTATTTGGCAGACACAACATCTTTGTCTGTATGTGGTGCTGAGGATCGAACCCAGGCCGCACGCATGCCAGGCGAGCGCGCTACCGCTTGAGCCACATCCCCAGCCCC
>NW_026013494.1:0-2563 GCF_001458135.2 Marmota marmota marmota | reverse complement strand
GGGTTTGATTTAAGTTAAGGCTTAGGGTTAGGGTTATGGCTAGGTTTTGTTTTATGGCTAGGGCTAGTGTTAGGGCTGGATTTTGGATTAGTGTTAGGTTTAGGGCTAGTGTTAGGGTGAAGTTTAGGGTTAGGTTTGGGGTTATATTTAGAGTTAGGGTTAGATCTAGGGCTAGGGTTAGGGCTAGGGCTAGGTTTATGATAAGGGATAGGGTTAGAACTAGGGATACAACTAGGGCGAGACTTAGAGTTAGACGTAGGACTAGCTTAGTGTTAGGGTTAAGGTTACAGCTAAATTAGGGCTAGGATTAGGGCTAGCGTTAGTGTTAGGTTTAGGCCTAGAGGTGTGTCTAGGGTTAGGTTTAGCACTGGGGTTAGGGTTAATTTTAGAGGAATTGGTGGGGTATATCTAGCTTTAGGGCTAGGGTGAGTGTTAGAATTAAGATTAGGGCTAGGGTTAGTGTTTGTGTTAGGATTAAGTCTAGATTTAGGGCTAGGATTTCTGTTAGTGTTAGAGCTAGGGCTAGGGCTAGGGCTAGGGCTAATGTCTGGTCTAGGGTTATGGTTAGGGATAATTTTAGGGTTAGCTTATGGTAGGTCTAGTGTAAGGGTTACTTTTATGGTAAGGGTCAGGTTTAAACTGGGGGTGTTATTATAGTTAGGGTCAGGTTAAGTGTTTGGTTTAGGTTAAAGTTTAGGTTTAGGGCTTGAATTAGTGTTAGGGTTAGGCTTTGGGTTAGGTAATGGATAGGGTTAATTGTAGGTTTCACTTAAGTTTTAGGGTAATGAGTGGGTTAGGTTTAGTGATAAGGTTAGGGTCAGCATTAGGTTTAGCGTTATGTTTAGTGTAATGGATAGATTTAGAGCTAGAGTTAGGGCTAGATTATGTTTTGGATTAAGTCTAGGATTAGGATTAGGTTTATGGATAGGGCTAGGGTTTGGTTTAGGGTAAGTGTTAGGTTTAGGGCTACAGTTTTGGTTAGGTTAGGGTAAGGGTTACTGTTTGAGCTAGGGTTAGGGCTTGGGTGAGGTTTAGGTTTAAGTTTAGGTCTAGGGTTATGTTTATGGTTACGGTTTGGTTTAGGGTTAGGGATATGGCTAGCATTTCATTAAGTGTAGCATTAGGTTTAGGGTAATGGATAATGTTAGATTTTGGGTTAGGGTTAGGGTTAGGATATGGGTTAGGGCTAGTGTTAGGATTAGGTTTAGTGTAAGGATTAATGTTTCAGCTAGATTTAGGGCTATGGTGTTGTTTAGGTGTAGGGTTAGGTCTAGGTTTACATTTATGTTGAGGGTTAGGTTTAGTGTTGGGGATAGTGTTATAATTCAGGCTAGGCTTAGGGTTAGGGTAATTGATAGGGTTAGAGCTAGAGTTCGGGTTAGGATTAAGGTTAGAATTAGAGCTAGGGTTAGGGATATAGTTTAGGTTAAGTCTAGTTTTATGTTTAGGGTAAGGGTTTGACTTTGAGCTAGGGTTAGGTCTAAGGCAAGGGTTAGTGTTAGGACTAGGGTTAGGGTTATGGTTATGCTTAGGGCTAAGTTTAGGCCTAGTATTAGGGCTAGGTTTTGTGTTAGGTTGAGTGCTAGTTTTAGGACTATGGGTAATGTAAGAGCTAGGGTTATGCTTACGGCTAGTTTTAGGGTTAGGGTTATGGCTAGGTCTATTGTTAGGACTAGGTTTTGGGTTAGGGTCAAGTTTAGAGCTAGGTTTAGTTTTAGGGTCAGGGTCAGTGTTCAGGATAGGGTTAGGGTCAGAATTAGAGCCATAATTAGGACTAGTGTTAGGTCTAGGGGTAGGATAAGTGTTTGGTTTAGGCTAAGGGTTATTGTTAGGGCTAGAGCTAGGTTTTTTTTTTTTTTTAAGTCTAGGGCTAGACTTATAGCTATATTTAGGATGATCTTTTTGTCTAGGTATAATATTAGGGATAGGTATAGATATAGGGTTACCAGTAGGGCTAGTGTTAGGGTTTGGTTTAGGGTTAGGCTCAGGTTTAGACCTAGGGTTATGGTTAGGGTCAAATAAGATTCAGTGTTAGAGTTAGAACTAGAATGAGGGCTATGGTTAGGACTAGTAAAATGTTTAGAGTTTAAGTTAGGCTAAATTTTAGGGTTAGGACTAGGGTTAGCATTTGGGTTAGGGTTTGGCTTAGGGTAAGGGAAAGGGTTAGAGCTAGGGTAGGGCTAGGGTTAGGGTTAGGTTTAGGGCTAGTGTTAGGGTTAAGATTAGGGTTAAAGCTAGGGTTCGGGCTCAGATTAAGGGTAAGATTTGTGTTAGGGTTAAAGCTAGTGTTATGAAAATGACTAATGTATGAACTAGGGTTACAATTAGGGCTACTTTTAGGGTTAGGGTTAAGGCTAGGTCTCTAGTTAGGGTTAATTTAAGGTTAGGATAATGTTTAGAGCTAGGATTAATGTTAGGGTCAGTGTCAGGGTCAGGATTAGTTTTAGATTTAGGATTAAGGTTAAGGTTTGGTTTAGGTTATGGGTTAGGGTCATGGATATGGCTTGGTTTACTTTTATGGCTAGGGCTAGGGGTAGGGCAAGTTTTAGTGTTAGCAATAATG
>NW_026013493.1:5784-11038 GCF_001458135.2 Marmota marmota marmota | reverse complement strand
TTAGGGTTAGGGTTTGGGATAGGTTAGAGCTAGAATGAGGGCTAGGTTTAGAATTATTATTAGGGTTAGGCTTTTGATTAGCCTAAGGATTAGGGATAGGTCTGGGGTTACCATTAGGGTTAGGGTTTTGCTTAGGTTTAGGAATAGAATTAGAACTGGTGTTAGGGGTAAGGTTAGGATTAGGGTCATTGTTAAAGCAAGGTTTAGGGCTCAGATTATGGTTAGTTTTTGTGTTAGAATTAGAGCTAGGGTAAGGACAATGAATAATGGAAGAATCAGGATTATATTTTAGTTAGATTTACGGTTAGTGTTTTTGATTAGTGTTTATGGTTAGGTTTAACGTTAGGATAAATTTAGTGCTAGGGTTATTGTAAGGATAGGAGTCAGGGACAGTGTTAGCTTTAGGATTAGGACTCAAATTAGGGCTAGGTTTACTGTTATGGTTTGGTTTAAGGTTAGAGTGGTGTTTTAGAGCTAGGGTGAGTGTTAGGGTATAAATCAGGGTCAGGGTTAGTTTTAAGGTTAGGGTTAGGAATTGAATTAGGGCTAGGATTAGTTATAGGTGTAATTGCATGTTTAGTTTAAGTTAAGGTTTACAGTTATGTCAATTGCTCGGTTTTGTTTTAGTTCCAGGGTTAGAGTTAACACTAATTTTATGATGAGTATTAGGGTTAGGTCTAATGTTAGTGTTAGGTTTAGTCTTATGGTTAGAGTTATATTTAGAGTTAGCCTTAGACCTAGGGTTAGGCTAGGACTAAGGATAGGGCAAGGGTTAGGCCTAGGGTTAGGGCTAGGTTTAGAGTTACAGTAAGGTATAGGATTAGAACTAGGAATAGGGCTTGTGAGAGTTTGAGTTTGTCTTAGGGCTAGGATTAGGGTTAAGGTTTGGATAAGGGTTAATTTAAGGCCAGGATTAGGGCTAGAGTTAGTGTACAGTTTAGGCCTAGCAATAGGACTATTGTTAGGTTTATGTTTTTGATAAGGGATGGTGTTATAGCTAGGTTTAGTGGTATGGTTAGGGTTAGAGTAAGTATAGAGATATGCGTAGAGTTAGGGTTATGATTAAGGCTAGGTTTTGGGCTAGGGTGAAGGCTAGTGTTTTTTCTTTAGGTTTAGGGCTAGTATGAGGGATAGGGCTAATATCAGTTCTAGAGTTATGATTAATGATAATTTTAGGGTTAGGATTAAGTCTACATCTAGTGAAAGGATTATTAGGCTTAGGGTAAGACTCAGGTTTAGAGCTAGGGGAAATTTTAAGGTTAGGGTCAAGATTAAGGTTTTGTTTAAGTTAGAATTTAGGTTTAGGGCTCGAATTAGCACTAGGTTTAGAATTGGGGTAATGATAGCGTTTAGTTTAGGTTTCAGGTTAGGTTTAGCATAATTGATAGGGTTAGCATTAGCAATAGGGTTAGGATTAGGCTTAGGGTTAGCATTAGGGTAAGGATTATGGTTATGGTAGTGGATTGGATTAGAGCTTAGGTTAGAACTAGGCTTAAGGTTAGGAATAGGTCTTGAGTTATGGTTAGAGTTATGTTGAGAACTAGTGTTAAGTTTAGGGTTATGGTTAGTGTAAGGGTTCGGTTTTTGGCTAGGGTTATGGCTAGGGAGAGGATTAGTTTTAGGGTTAGGTCTAGGGATAGGATTATGGTAGAGTTAGTGTTAGGGTTAGGGTTAGGGCTAGGGTTATTATTAAGGTTAGGTTTAGGGTTAGGGTAATGGATAGGGTTAGTTATAGTGTTAGGGTTAGGGTTAGATTTTGGTTTAGGGTTAAGTTTAGGGCTATAGTTATGTTTAGGTTTATGGTTAGGTTTAGGGTTTGAGTTAGGCTTAGGACTATGCTGAGTGTTAAATTTAAGATTATGTCTAGGGTCAGTTTTCAGGTTAGTTTACCCTAACATTAGACCTAGTCCTAACCCTCATCTTATAACTAGCCCAAATCATAACCCTAGTCTATACATTGGCTGTAACTTTAAACCTAGCCCTAACTCTAAACAAAACCTAGCTCTAAAATGAGACCTAACCTTAGATTTAACCCTTACACAAACTCAAACACTAGGACTAACCCTAACCATAAACATAGCCCTAACCCTATCTCTAACCCTATCCCTTTCCCTAAGTTAAACCTAACCATAATGCTAACACTAGTCTTAACCCTAATCCATACTTTAACCCAAACCCTAATCCTATTAGTAGTCCTAACCTTAGCCCTCATTCTAGCTCTAACTATAACCCAAACCTGACACTTATTCTGACCCTAACAGTAACAGTAGGTCTAAACCTGACCCAAAACTTAAACTGAACCCTAACACTAGCACTAGCAATAAACCTATACCTAAACCTAACCCTAACACTAGCCCTAACCCTAACCCTAATCCTAGCACTAATCCTATCCCTTACTCTAAGCCAAACCCTAAACTTAATGCTAACTCTTGTTCTAACTCTAATTCTTAGCCTAACACAAATCCTAATTTATTACTAGTCCTAACCCTAGCCCTCATTCTAGTTATAAACACAACCAAAACACTAACCCTAACCCTGACCCTAACCATAAAACAAACCCTAACATTAGCCCTACCTGTAAAAATATACCTAAACCTAACACTAACACTAGCCCTAGACATAAACCTAATCTTAAATCTAGCAATATCTCTCACCCAAAATAGAAACAAAAACCTAGCCCTAGCCCTAAAGATAACTCCTAACCTAACCCAAACACTAACCCTACACCTAGACCTAACCAATCCTAATTTAGGCTCTTTTCCTAACCCTAATCCTAATCCAAATACAGACCCTGACACTAACACTATCTTAGATTTAAAACTGACCCTAACCAAAACATAAACCTAACACTAGACGTAGCAATATCCCTAACCATAACTCCAGTCCTTATATACCCATAGCCATAACTCTAGCTCTAAACCTAACACAAAATCTAGCCCTAATCCTAGGCCTATAGCTAGCCCTAAGCATAAGCCTAACCCTAATCGTATACCTCATGCTAATCCTAACCCTCAACTTAGACCTAAACCTAGCTAAATCCCTAAACCTAACCCTAAATATAACCCTAGCCCTATCCCTAAACCTAACACTAACCCTGGCCCTAATCATAATGTTAATACTAGCCCTAAAACTATCTCTTTAATTATCCATTACAATAAACCTAACCCTAAACCTAATGATAACCCTAGCTCTAACTCATAACTGTAAGCCTAATCCTAGACCTAATCCTAAACCTAACCCTCATCAGAGCCCTAACCCTAGATCAAATTCTAAACTATACTCTAACCCTAACCTTAGCCCAAACCCTAACAATAACTCTAACCTTAACTGTAAATCTAACACTAGAAATAACAATAAACCTAACTCTCACCCTAGCACTAACCCTAATTCAAAACTTAACCTATATCCTAAACCTAACCCAAACACTAACCTTAAACTTAGTCCTAACCTGAACCCTAACTATAGCCATAATCCTAACCAAAACACTATCCCTAACCCTAGCTCTAATGCTATCCATTACTCTAACAATAACCATAACCCAAATGCTAACCATAGACCTAACCCTAACCCTATAACTAACCCAAACCATACCCATTATCCTAATCTTAACCTGAATCCTAAACCTAAACCTATCCATTACCCTAAACCTAACTCTAACCCTAACCCTAAAGTGAGCATAACCCTAAAACTTAACCTAACCCATAACTGAAACCTGAAGCTGAAACTTAGCTTTAGCCCTAAAACATAACTGAGCTATAGCACTAACCCTAATCCTTAATTTAAAGTAAATCCTAACCCTACATCTAGCCCTAAGCCAACCCCTAATTCAAGTCCTATCCCTAACCTAAAATGAACACTGTACCTGACTCTGAAACTAACACTAACCCTAGTTCAAAACATCACCCTAAATATAAACCTAATCCTAAAACTAGACTTAGTCCTAACTGTAACCTTAAAATTAGCCTTAATCATATCCCTAGTTCTTACATTAGCCATATCACTAACACAAGCCCTAACAAAACCCAACACCTAGCCCTAATCTGAGCCAAAACCCTAGCTTTAACCCTATCTCAAAACCTTACCCTAAACCTAACCCTAACATTAATCCTTACACTAACCCTAAACCTAACCCTAACCCTAGCCCTAACCCTAACCAAAACTCTAGCCCTAACCCTAAATCTAACACTAATCAATACCCTAACCCGAACCCTAAACCTAATGCTATCCCTCAGCCTAACCCTAACACATTCCCTAACCCTAACCTATCCATTATTTTAAACATAACCCTAAACCTAAAGCTAACCTAATACTAGACATAGATGTAACAATAACTCTAAATTAGCCCCAATTGTAACCCTAGTTCTTACATTAGCCATAGACCTAAAGCTAACACAAAACCTAGCCCTAATCCGAGACCTAACACTAGTTTAAACTCTAACCCTAGTCCTAACCCAAACCCTCACCCTAAGACTAGCCCTAACCCTATCCCTAACTCTAGTACTAACTCTTTCCCTTACACTAAGAAAAACTCTAACCCTAAAGCTACCTAGTTTTAACCTAATTCTTAGCCTAACCCAAATCCTAACTCTATTATTAGTCCTAACACTAGCTCTCAGTCTAGCTCTATCCCTATCCAAAACCCTAAATATAACTCTGACCCTTATTCTGACCCTAATACTTACCATAGGTCTAAACCTGACCCTAACCCTAAATCGACCCCTAACATTGGTACTACCTGTAACCTATACCTATACCTAACCCTAACACTAGACCTAGATCTACACCTAATCCTTCATCTAGCGATAACTCTAACCCTAGCCCTAAACAAAAACCTAACCCTAGCCCTAAAACTAACCCTTAACCTAACCAAAAACACGAACCCTACACCTAGACCTATCCCTAGTCTTAACGCTGGACCTAATCATAAACCTAATCCTAACCGAAACACTGACCCTTACCCTAACACAAACCCTAGCTCTAAACCATTTTTAACTGAAAGCCTAACAGTAAACTAGATCTAGCCATATCACTAAGGCTAAAACTATCCATAACCATTAGCCAAACCCTACCTCTAACTCCATCCATTACCCTAATAATCCTAACCCTAATGCTAAACCTAGCTCTAACACTAATCCTGACTCTAACCCTAAACTTCATCCTAGTGCAAATCCTAGTTCAATCCCTAACCCATAAATATAACCTAATGCTAACACTAACCCTTGGCCGAAACCTAACCCTAAACTTAACCCTAGCC
>NW_026013493.1:0-5555 GCF_001458135.2 Marmota marmota marmota | reverse complement strand
TCTATCTCTAAACCTACCCATTACCCTAACCCTAACCCTAACCCAAATGATAAACCTAGCCCTAAACCTAAATCTACCCTAACCCTAACCTTAGACATAGACATAAACCTAAACCTTGTCATAGATCTAACCCTAGCTAAAACCCTAACCATTACCCTAAACCTAACCCTACACCTATCCCTAACACTACATTTAAGCCAAAACCTAATTCTAACCTTAACCCTAACCTGACATCAAACCATATCCAATACCCTGAACCTAATGATAACCCTAGCCCTAATGCTAACACTAACCTTGACCCTAACTGTAACTATAACCTAGGCCTAACCCTAAACCTAACATTCACCCTAGTGCTAAACCTAGCTCAAACCCTAAACTGTACCCTAAGCCTAAACCTAACGCTATCCCTGGGCCTAACCCTAACCCTAACCCTACCTCAAGCCCTGATACTAATCATAACCCTTGCCCTAACCCTAGTTCTAACCCTCTCCATTAAACTAAATATAACCCTTAATCTAATGCTAACCCTAGGCCTAAACCTAACCCTTTCACTAACTCAAAACCTATTTATTACCCTTCACCTAACCAGAACCCTAATCCTAACCCTATAATACCATATCCCTAACTCTATTGCTAATTTGAGCCCTAATCCTAAACCCTAACCTAAACCAAAACTGAAACCTGATTCTAACCCTAATAATACCCCCAGCTCTCAACCTAAACCTTATCCTAGACCTAGCCAAAAATCTAACACTCAATCTCTCCCTAACCTTAACCCTAGACCTGACACTAGCCCTAGCCCTAGCCCTAATTCTTGCCATAACCCTAAAACAAACCCTAGACCACAATCTAGCCCTAAACCTAGCTTTATTACTAACCCAAAACCTAATCCTAGCCCTAACCATAAATCTAACCTTCGGCATAGCCCTAACACTAGCTATAACCCCATCCCTTCCCCTAAACCTAACCCTATCGCTAAACTAAACCTAAGCCTAAAACTAGGCCTAAAACTAGCACAAACCCTAGACCTAATCCTAGCCCTAATTTAGCCCTAAACCTAACCTAAACCTAGCCCTAAGACTAACTCTAACTCTCACCCTAGTCCTATACCTAGTTCTAAACTCAATCATTACCATAACCCTAAAACTTGCCCTAACCTTAGCCCTAACTCAAGCCCTAGCCTTAATCCTACATCTAATCCTAACTCTAAATGTAACCCTAAACCTAAGCCTAAATCTCTCATTAATACAAGCTTTAAAACTAACACTAATCCTAAAACTAGCCCTAACCTAGCCCAAGCCCTACAACAAAACAGAGCCATATCCCTAACCCTAACATTTAACCTAAACCAAACCCTAAGCCTACACCTAGCCCTAAACCTAGCTCTAATTTGAGTCCTATCTGCCACAGTCTGGCTGGGCACAAATAACCGAGCCACCACAAAGCACTTGTATGTTCAAACAGGAAATTTTATTGCCTGAACTCCACCAGCACTCCACACACACTCCCAGGGAACTCACTCAGCTCTCCCCGGGCTCCGTGCCAACTCTCTTGGAACCTCGCAAGAACTCCACTGGAACTCCAAAGTAGCGGGCACCTGAGGCAGCAAGAGCCACCCTATTGCCGGACAGCAAAGGTCTATATATAACTGAATACACAGCTTAACTTAACTATTATCTTCTCAATGGCTCACTGGTGTCACTTCTCAACCACTCCCTTCTGGCAAAATGCCATGCTTCATCCTGACTCGACTGTGGCTCTCTAAACCTATCCCTAACCCTAAAACTAACCCTGACCCTTACTCTGACCCTACACTAACTCTAGCTATAAACATCACCCAAAACCTAAACGGAACCCAAACACTATTCCTAGCCCTAACCCTAACCCTAAAACTAGCCCTAATCGTAACCCTAGTTTTACATGTGCTGTAGCCCTAACCATAGCAGTACCCTAATCCAAAACCTATCCTAATCAGAGCCCTAACCCTAGGTTTAACACTAACAATAACTGTAACCCTAGCTATAACACTTACCCTAAATCTAATGCTAACCCTAACACTTGAAATAACCCAAAACCTAACACTAAACCTAGCCCTAGTCCTAATAATAACCCTAGCCCTTAACCTAGCTCTAATCCTATCATTACCTTAACCATAACCCTAAACCTAATTCTAACCCTAGAATAAACCTAACCCTATTCCTAACCCTAAACCTATCCATTACACTAAAACTAGCCTTAACTCTAAACCTAACCATATCCATAAACCTAATCCTAATCCTAACTGTAATTCTAATTTGAGCCCTAACCTTAAAAAATTAACCTAATCTAGCCTAGAACCCTGTACCTTACCCTAAAAATTTCCCTAGCTCTAAACCTTACCCTAAACCTTAACCTAACCTTTACCCTATACCCATAATCCTAACCCTAAATCTATCTCTGACCATAATCCTAGACCTGACATTAGCCCTAGCATTAATGAAGCCCTAACCATAACACAAACCTAGCCCTAATCCTAGCCCTAAACTTAGCTTTAATCCTAACCCTAACCCTAACACTAGCCCTAACCCTAATTTTAACCCTTGCCCTAGTTCTAAACCTAGTGATAATATCATGCCTAACCATAACCATAACCCTAACACTAGCCCTAAACCTAGGCTTAGCCTTAATACTAAACCCAGCTCTAAACCTAGCCCTAATGAAGCCCTAACCCTAACCCTACCAAACCCTAACCCTAAGACTAACTCTAACTCTCTCCCTAGCTCTATCCCTAGATCTAACCCTATCCCTTATGATAACCAAAACCTTAGCCCAAACCCTAGCCATAACCTAGATTTAACTCTAACTCTAAATCTAATTCTAACCATAAGCTTAAACCATCCCTATCACTAGCTTTAACCCTAATGCTAATTTGAAAACAAGCCCTAACCCTAGCCCTAGCACTCAAGCAAAACCTAGCCATAGCACTGACACCAACACTTAACCTAAACCACAGCCTAAACGGACACCTAGCCCTAACACTAGCCCTAATTCAAGTCCAAACCCTAAACTTAGAACTAATACTAACCCTGACTCTGACCCTAAAACTGACCCAAGCTCTATACATCACCCTATCCCTAAACCTAATCCTAACACTACACCTTGTCCTAAACTAACCCTAAATTAGCCCTAATTGTAATGCCAGTTCTTACATTTGCCATAGCCCTAAACCTATCAGAAAAACCTAGCCCTAACCCAAGGCCTAACCCTAGTTTTAACCCTAACCCTAGCCCTAACCCTAACCCTATACCTAGTGCTAAGCCTAGCTCTAAACCTATCCCTTACCCTAAATCAAACCCTCACCCTATTGCTACCCTAGTCCTAACACTAATCCTAAGCCTACCCCAAACTCTAACTTTATTACTACTCCTAAACCTAGCCCTCATTTTAGTTATAAACTTATCCCAAACCCTAACACTAACCCTGAACCTTATTCTGAATCTAACACAAAAGCTAGGTTTAAAACTGACCCTAACCCTTATCCAAAATCTAACACTAGCCCTACCCATAACCCTATACCTAAACTTAACACTAACACTACCCATAGACCTAAACCTAATTCTAAATATGTTCATAACCCTAGCCCTAATCCTAACAATAACCCTTAACCTAAACCAAACACTAACCCTACCCCTAGACCTAACCCTAGTTCACATTCTGGACCTAACACTAAACCTAATCCTAACCTGAACCCTGACACTTCCCCTAACAAAAACCCTAGCTCTAAACCTTATCCTAACGAAAAACTAACCATAACACTAGAAAACCCTTAAATCTAGCCATAACCATAACTCTAGCTCTTAAGTTACTAATACACCTAACAGTAGCACTAACCTCACACAAAACCTAGCCCTAATTGTAGCCCTAAACCTAACCCTAAGCATAACTCTAACTATAAACCTAGCACTAAACCTAACCCTAACCCTTGTTCTAGCTCTGACCCTAGCTCAAATCCTTAACCTTACCATAAACATAACCCTAGCCCAAACCCAAAACCTCACCCTAAACCTAGACCTACCCTAACCTTAACCATAGCACAAACCTAGCTCTAACTCTATCCACTACCTAAACCATAACACTAAACCTAATGATAACCATAGCTCTAACCCTAATCCTAATCCCAACCTAGCCCTGACTGTAACCCTAACCCTCAATCATGCCCTAACCCTATCTCAATTCCTAATCCTTAAACATAAGCTAACCCTAACTCTAACTGAAGGCCTAACCCTAACTAACCCTAGCCCTAATCCTAACCTGAACCCTAGACATAACTCTAGGTCGAACCCTACCCATTACCCTAACCTTAAACTTAACCCTAATGATAACACTAGACCTAAAGCTAAACATACCCTAAAGATAAACATAAACCTAACACTAGAACAAAGAGTGAACCTAAACCCAATCCTAAACTAAGCTAGCTCAAATACTAACCCAAACCATAAACCTATCCCTAACTCTAACCTAAACTTATCTGTAACTCTAAGGTTACATCTAAATTTATTACCCTAAACCTAATGATAATTCTAGCCCTAACCCTAACTCTAACCCTAATACTAACCATGACCATAACCCTAGCACTAACCTTACCCTAGCGCTAACCCTAGCTCAAATCATAAACCATTTCCAAAACATAATCCTAACTCTAACCCTCACCCTAACCCTGACCCTACCCCTAACTCTAGCCCTAATCCTAAGCATAAACCTAGCCCTAACCCTAGGTCTAACCCTGTAAATTACCCTGATGTTACCATAATGCTAATGCTTATACTAGGCCTAACCTCAAACCTATCACAAACCAAAATCATATCTATTACTCTAAACCTAAACTAAACCCTAATCCTAACCCTATCCATTACCCTAACCCTAACACTAACCTTAATGTTGAATTGAGCCCTAAACCTAAACCTTATCCTAACCCAAACCTGAAGCCTGACCATGACCCTAATAATACACCTAGCACTAAAACTGACCCTTTCCCTAAATGTAACACTTAAATTTGACCTAGCAATAAACCTAACCCTAAGGCTCTCTCCCTAACTGTAAACCTAGACCTGACATTAGCCATAACCATAATACTTTCCATAAACCTAACACAAAACCTATCTCTAATCCTAGTGTTAAACCCAGCCTTAATCCTAACCCAAACCATAACCCTAGCCCTAACCATAAAGGTAATCATAAAACTAGCCCTAACCCTAACCACAGCACTAAAACAAAACTGAGCAACAGGCCTAACACTAAACCTTAACTTAAACCAAACACTAGCACTACACCTAGAACTAACCCTAGTCCTAATTCAAGTCCTAATCCTAACCTTAAAAATAACCCTGACCCTGACTCATATCTTAACACTCACTCTAGCTCTAAACAGCACCCTAAACTTATACCAAAACCTAACACTAACCCTAGCCCTATTTTGAATCCTAACCCTAACCATAAAATTATCTCTGACCTGACTCATTTCCTAACACTATCTCAAGCTATAAATATCAATCTAACTTTAAACCTAACCCTACCAC
>NW_026013492.1:0-2563 GCF_001458135.2 Marmota marmota marmota | reverse complement strand
TTTTTTTTTTTTTTTTTTTTTTTTTTTCCTTCTCAGTCAATGTTTAATATGGAGACTTGTCCAAAAACTTCCTTTAAGAAGTCTACAGGTATTGGACATATTTATTTTTTTCAGTATTTCATAGGCAAAATCTATATGTCACAAATAATGAACACTGAATAAAAGCTTGAGGACTAGATGTGTCTCTAAGGTTCAGTATTTTATCATTGATATGTATGGCTCATTTACAGGTATACTCCTCCAACTGCTTTTCATGGGTTGTAGGTTTTTATGATGATGATAGAGGGTGGTGAAGAATAATAAAACAGGGAAGTATTTTGCAATGTCATTGGAGTCTAAACTTTTGGCAAAAAGAAATTAACTCACTTGAGTTAGATATCAGACATGCATTGCTTTCAAAGCCAGTTATTGTAGGGCTGGGAGTCTTATAAACATTATTATACCATCTGAGATTTTTGTACAAAGATATCTTTTATATGTTATCTTAAAACCTCAGTGAGGTACGCTATAAATGAAGGGGGACAAGTAGTTGTAATGATAGCTACTAGTAAAGCCCAGAATCTTCTGACATCAAAGAAATCAATTTCTAACACAATTCTGTGTGAGTGAGGATATGAATCGTGGATATGTTAATGTTCTTTCCCATAGTCACACAAAAAACATAAAGCTAGATCTTATCTTTCCATCTTCTTTCACCATAATAAAATATTTCTTGTATTTTTATTTAAAAATAAATAGTCTTGAAGATTCAAGATCCACAATGATCATGAAAGACATATAGAACAAACTAGACATCTACTCATTTATGTAGCAGTGTCTCACACAGTTCTAATATTTAACTGAACTTCTGGTATGTATCAGGCACAGTTTTGGGCCCTGGAAGAGCTAATGAGCAGACAGAATTTCCTGCTGTTATATGGCATGAAATCTGATTAGAAAGACTGAGCACAAATGCAGTAATTAATTAAGCATCTACTGTATCAGATAAAGATAAATGCTATGGAAATAGCGAAGGAAAATGTGGAGGGGAGATAGTAAGTTTTAGAGATTATATTTTTAGAATTAGGTGGCCAATAGAAGGTTTTGCTAAGAAGGTGATATTTGAATAAATTACTGAGAAGATAAAGGAGTAAGCAGTTTGGAAGTGTAGAGAAAAGAATTTGTAGACTGAGGGAGAAGCCAGCAGACATGTGTGTGGTCCCCATATACCTATGTTGTTGAAGGACTAACAAGAAGGTTTTTTGTGCTCAAATAAAGGGAGTGAGAATGAGCACAGTGAGGAAGAGTTGGAGGAAGTGTCATAGGTGAATAGGGGGTGGTGAACTCATTTATATGACTTTTTTGGGCATTGTAAGGAGTTTGTGTTTCTCTGCGAATTAATAGAGAAGATAGATCTGAGCAAAAAGCAGACTCAGTTCTTAAATTGATTCTTAAATTTTTGGCTAAAAGTCAAGTGGGGGAAAGAAACTTTGATCAAATAATCGTGAAAATGAATATAAAAGCAAAGTGATAGAGGCTAAAATGATAACCACTCAAGTGGATCAGGGTTAATTATCAAATAAAAACTGATATTTGATCTTGGATATGAGAGATCAGTAGATGTTGACTTGCTAAACAATATAATGTTAATAGTGATGTTTTATTGAGTGTTGCCTTCTAAGCAGCTGTGTTTTCAGCACTTACCACTGATGAGCTCATTTTATCTTCACAGTAATGCAATAAGCGACACATGGTTTTTATATTTTGTAGGTGAGGAAGCTGAGGAACACAGAGATCAAGTAATTTGCTCATTTACTATTTAGTAAACAAGAAAAAAAGGGATAGGAAACCAAGAAAACCTATCACAGCAATGCTACTGATCTTACATGGAAAAAAAAAAAACAAAACAACAAAACCCTCCTGGATCTTGACCTATGAAATTCCCTTACCACTCTTGTCTATTGGCTCTAGCTGTCATATTTCAATGCTTGCCTCTAATTCACTCTGTATCCTTTTCTCACCTTTCCCACCATTGTAGATGATTTTTATGAAATTCTGAAGAAAGGATGATCATTCAGTGACCTCTATTTGGTAAATAATTGCTCATTATTATGTGGCATATTTTCCAATTGAGAAGAGTTTTCAATAAATTGTTTATGTAATTTCATGTTTTTTGAACTTTAATTTTGGAAATTGATTATAAGTCCATAGAGGTTTGGGCAAAGTAAAATGCAAATGAGATGATTGCTTATTTATGCCTCATATATTATTGGGCACAAAGTCCTGCAATAATATACACCACACATAGAACAAAACAGAAAAGGATCCAGGAGTAAGAAGAAATCTCTCAAAAATCACTAGTGATTTACACCTTTTTTTTTTTTTTTTTTAATCAAATCTTATTGACTGTTTAAGCCTAGGTTAATACCCAATTAAAAACTATTATTTATTAACACTGTTTTATAGTATTCAAAGTAGCATAGGAGACAGCTAAACAGTAAGTAGATAACTGAGTACCAAACAAGCATGAAACTCCAATAGATGTTTGGGTGCAAGAACAACCTGAGATCTAAGACAAGAGGTG
>NW_026013491.1:0-2563 GCF_001458135.2 Marmota marmota marmota | reverse complement strand
GATGGTGCAGGTGGGGAGACTGAGACTCACAGAGGACCAGGGACATGTCCAAGGTCATACAGTGGATTTCTAACTATTCTAGGCTTGGGATCCAGTTTACCCAGGTCCATTGGGTTGGTACAATATATCCTCCCCTTGGACACCTCCCTCACTGTGTTGATTGTGTCTCCTAAATATGCTGCTGACCTACCAGTGTCAACTCTCCACCTACTCCGTGCCTTCCTGGGGTCCAGTTCCCTCCTACTGCCCCCATGCTGGTGGCTCAGCTGGGGCAGATCAGATCCAGATGAATCTTCAAAGTGCACACTTTTGATCCTCTTGTTTCCTTGCTTAAAGACCCTCAATGGCTTCCTGTGCCTGCTAAATGAGTCCCAAAACCCTGTGCCATCCAGGGTCATCTACATAAAGCTTCAATCTACTTTTGCAGCTTTAACTTTGTTTTTCTGCTTATAAATCTTACGTCTCAGCCAAACTGGACTCATCAGAGATGGATTTCCAGATGCAGAGAGTTGTGTGAGGATTAAATTAGTTGCTGTATGGAAATCCCTTGGCAGAGTGCCTGGCATGGAGCAAGTGCCATAGTGGTGTTTGGTGAGCAGACACAAAAACTAATATGTGGGCCTGACTCATCTGCACTCATCTCCAGGATTCTGCTTACCAGGTTCCCTTGGCCTGCAGTGTCCTCTCTGTCCCTCTCTGCAAGTCCAAGTCCTACGCAGCTTTCAAGGCTCTCAGCTGTTGCGTGAAACCCTGTCCAGAAAGGCTCTGCTGAAATCCTCTGCCTTGGCATTTCACCAGGACTTTAATCCATTCTTCCTAGTGGCTGTATGGCCAGCCTCACCTTCTCACTGAGTTATGTGCATATGTTCCTTTATAGCCTTGAGACTCCTCGAGGGCAGGCAGTGTGGACCAGGGGAAGAGCACAGGTGAGGTCATCAGACTGACTTTAGCTGAAGTCCTGGCCCTGCCATTTTTCCAGTGGTGCAACTCTGGACAAATAACCAAACGTTTCAAAGTCTCACTTTTTTCAGCAGTAAAGTGATCCTTACCTGACAGAGGGTTTAGAAGGATTTGGAACCCAATGGGACCTGCCACTTCCTACTCTTTTGTGCTCAGCAAATGGAAAGGAGCCCTGTGGGATTAAGGGCTGAGGCTTGGCCTGCTTCTGGCCTGGGAGATATTTCCCATGCTTCATCCCATATCCTGACACTCAGGTGGCTGTGTAATTCCCCAGTATTTCCCTGGTCTAACACTCACAGAAGGAACCAGAGCTGATCACAACAACAGCCAGCTGCCCTTATGTTCCCTTTATTTATTTATTTTTAATTTTTTGTACTGCTATTGAACCGCAGGGGCCCTTGACCACTGAGCTACATCTCCAGCCCTTTTTATTTATTTAAAAAAATTGGGGAGGGGTTTACCAGGGATTGAGCTCAGGGGCACTCGACCACTGAGCCTCATTCCCAGCCCTATTTTGTATTTTATTCAGAAACAGGGTCTCAATGAGTTGCTTAGCACCTCACTTTTGCCGAGGCTGGCTTTGAACTCAAACTTCTTGCCTCAGCCTCCCAAGCTGCTGGGATTACAGGTGTGTGCCACCACAACTGACTGCCCTTATGTTTCTTAAAATAGAATTTGTTATTGATTAGGAAGGGATGACTATTGAGTCAGGAACTTCTTGCAGTTTCCTTCCATTCACTTCCTTTGGGATCAAGGAGCAGAAACCCTAGAAATCCCTTAGGGGACCCAGGCAGCCCAGCAGCTCTCAGTGGCCTGACCCAGGATGCTTCCGCAGTCCAACTTGGGCCAGCCCTGCCTCTGTTCTCTGACTTACTTCTGCCTCACATTCTAAGAATGGCCATAAGGTAGGCCTTCAGAGCAAGGCAGGAGGCCCAGTGGCAGTTCTCACATGACCAATGACTGGCAGTGAGTCCCTGGACCAGTCCCTTGCCCACTCTGATCTTTAGATTTTCAGTTTCTAACATAACCTAGGCCTTCATTATTTCTCATCCAGATGACTGCACCGGCCCTCACCGCTTCTCCCTTCTTCCATTCCTGTGCCCTGCATACAGTCCACCACCAGCAGAGAGGCTGCTGGGATCCTGTCAGAGCATAAACTACATCATATCATGCCCTTTCTCAAAACCATCTTTTGGCCTCTCATAAACCATGATCAATGCCAAAGTTCTTGCAATGATCTAAAAGACTCTCTATCATGGGTGTCCAATCTTGGATGCACTTCAGAGTTACCTAAGGAGTTTTTTTTTAATATTTAGTTTTTAGTTTTAGATGGAAACAATATCTTTATTTTTTTTTAATTTTTCTGTGGTGCTGAGGATCGAACCCAGTGCCTCACACATGCCAGGCGAGCACTCTACCACTCAGCTATATCCCTGGCCCCACCTAAGGAGTTTTTAAAAATACTGGTACCTGGTTTTTAGGCCCAGAGGTTCTTGTTTCACTGTTCTTGGGTGTATCCTGTGTGTGAGAGTTTGACAAATGAAGCTAGATGTGTCCAAGGTTGAGAACTACTGCCCACATGATCAGTCACCATCACCACCCC
>NW_026013490.1:0-2564 GCF_001458135.2 Marmota marmota marmota | reverse complement strand
ATTCAGTACCATATCTTGATAAATTGAAACAATTATTTTGGTATCAAAAATGTTTCCTTTGCAATATGATATGGTCACGAGGCAGTCTTCTGTTATTAATTCACTCCTGAGAATATATTGGAAAGTGAAATGTTTGAAAGTGGATTTATGCATAAGATAGGTTTCTATTTCCAGAAGCCTAGAAAGCACTAAAAATTTCTTAATCTTGGTTTTATAGGCACAGTCTTCCCCTAATCCAAGCATCAGTTGATTCACAATCATCTGGTCCACAGAGAGTCAGCCATCTCTTTTGCTTGGGGAGTATATTTGCATTTATAAAACTTTAGTGGTACCTAACTGGTCATTACCTGGAGTTCGAAAAACACTGCAGTAGATGATCATGATAACTTATTTCTTGACAGTATGCAGTTGGCAGTCGATGTGCAGATACCAGAATGTTTTGGAGGAGTGGCGGGTGAAGCAGTTTTTATTGATACAGAGGGAAGCTTTATGGTTGACAGAGTGGTAGACCTTGCTACTGCCTGCATTCAGCATCTTCATCTTATAGCAGGAACACACATGGAAGAAGGTAAGTTAACAAATGATCCTCTTTCTTTCTGTGTAACAAAGGTTGTTTGCATTTGCGCCCATCTCGGAACTCAGCAAGAGACCATTTTGAATGTGAAGCTTAATGGTTTAACAGTGTATTAACGTCAAATGCTCTTGCATCTGTTACAAGCACTATAGCTGGAACTGGCTTTTTCTTCCCCTTCTGTGGACCTCATTGTAGTAATTCTGGGGCAAACCAATGCATGTATTTCAGTGTATGACTTCAAAACATCATATTCCAACTGGCCAGATGTAAGCTAATGTGGACATCATATTATGAGTGAATGTTGTTAGGTGCATTCAGTATATGTTGACTTCCACACTGGTTTTCCAATAACCAAATGCTTTGAAATCTGCATCTAGAAATGTTCAGAATGTTAAGCTGTTGACCTTTGGGGGCTTTGAATAGTATATAATTTACTTTATAACTGCATTAATTGTATCATTAAGAATTTGGGAGGCTTTTAGGGGGTATTTATTAGATTAAAAAGGATTTTTTAAAAAGATAGTTTATATTCAAGTTCTTGTCCTTTCAGTTACTTTTTTTTTAATTGTTCTTTTTACATATATGTGACAGTAGATTACATTTTGACATTATACATACATGGATTATAATTTATTCCAATTAGGATCCCATTCTTATCTCTTTTTTAAAATATTTTTTAAGTTGTCAGTGGACTTTATATATATGTGGTACTGAGAATCGAACCCAGTGCCTCAAACATGCTAGGCAAGCGCTCTATCACTGAGCCACAACCCCAGCCCCCATTCTTATCTTTTTAATTATTATATAAAAGCAAGTGGGTAGTTTGACTATTTTCTTTTGCTTTATTTTTATCTTCATCTTATTTATTTCTTTCTTTATTTTTGTAAGTGTGGTACTGGGTATTGAATCTACGGCCTTGCACATCCTGGGAAAATGCTCTTCCACTGAGCAACATCCGGAGCCCTTTATTTTTATTTATTTACTATTTCTGTTTGTTTGTAGGACTGGGGATTGAAGCTAGGGGCACTCTACCACTTAGCCACATACCCAGCACTTTGTCTTTTTTATTTGTTTATTTTTAATTTTTATTTATTTTTGGTACTGGGAATGGAACTCAGGGCACTCAACCTCTGAGCCACATACCCAGCCCTATTTTGTATTTTCTTTAGAGATAGGGTCTCATTGAATTGCTTAGCACCTTGCTGTTGTTGAAGCTGGCTTTGAACTTGAGCTCCTTCTGCCTCAGCCTCCCTAGCCGCTGGGATTATAGGCATGTGCCACTGTACCTGGCTTGTATTTTTTGAGACAGATGTCCTTAAGTTGCCCAGGCTGACCTTAATTTTATACACCTGCCTCAGCCTCCCAAGTAGGTGGAATTACAGGCATTTGCAGTCCTTATATTTTTCTCTAGAAGCTTAAGAAAGGGATGCTTTTCATAAGATGCTTGTACTTCCATTGAGCAACTATAATTAGCTGTATATTTTCATTTTCATGTAGGTACTAAGTGTCTTAATTAATCACCATTAACATCTACTAAAAGACATTGTACACTGGCAGAACATGTCACCCCCAAATATGCCATTTTGGCAAAAGGTTTATTTTGAGCTGAAGGCAATTGAGAAAAAATATAAAGGAAAGCTTTCTACCTTGTCCGTATTTTCATAAAAACAACGCAAATGTGCTAAGGTGTTTTCTCTCCCCTCTCTGCCAAGGAAAGACAAAAAATAATCACCAGAGACAATTTTAGACTCTGTCAGCATGGAGGAATCAGCCAACAGAGGAATCTAAGTAACAAACTTCATTAGCTAGTCTTTTTATTTTTTTTTTAATTTAAAAAATATTTTTAGGTGTAGATAGACACAATACCTTTATTTTGTTTATTTAGGCTTTTTTTTTTTTTTTTAATGTGGTGCTGGGGATCAAACACAGTGCCTCACGCATGCTAGGCAAGCGCTCTGCCACTGAGCCCCACTCCAGCCCTTCATTAGGT
>NW_026013489.1:0-2564 GCF_001458135.2 Marmota marmota marmota | reverse complement strand
AACCCTAATCCTAAATATAACACTAAACATTACCCTAACCCTAAACCTAACCCGAACACTAACCCTAACCATATCACTAACACTAACACTAACCCTAACACTAACTATAAATCTTTACTGTAATCCTAACCCTAACCCTAACCCTAACATTAATTCTAAATATAACCCTAACACTAACCCTAAAAAGTATAGTAACCCTAACCCTAACCACAATGCTAACTCTAACAATAATTCTAAACTTAACCCTAATACTAACCCTAACCCTAACCCTACACATAACCGTAACCCTAACCCTAACCCTGACACTAAACCTAATAGTAACCCTAACTCGAACCCTTACCGTATCACTAACTCTAACCCTAACTCTGAACCTAACACTAATTCTAACCCTAACCCTAACACTAACCCTAACCCTAACACTAAACCTAACCCTAATCATAACACTAACCCTAACCCTAAACATAACCCTAACACTAATGCTAACTCTAAACTTAAACTTTAATCTAAACATAAACCTATCTGTATTTCTAGCCCTAACCCTAACCCTTACAAAAATCCTAACCTTAACCCTAATCCTAAACCTAACTTTAAAACTAACCCTAACATTAACACTAACCCTAACCCTATCCATAAGCTTAACACTAAAGCTAACCCTAACCCTAACTCTAACCCTAACCCTTACCCTTAACCTATCAGTAACCCTAACACTAACCCTAACCCTAACAATAACCCTAAGCTAAACATCACCCTAACCCTAACACTAAACTTAACACCATAACCCTAACCCTAACCCTAAAAAAATCCTAACCCTAACTCTAAAACTAACACTAACCCTAACCTAACCATAACCCTATTACTAACCCTAACAATAACCCTAAAACTAAACCTAATACTAATCCTAACCCTAACTCTAAAAATAAACCTAAACCTATTCCTAAACCTAACACTCTTTCTAAGCCTATCCCTAACCTTAACCCTAACACTAATCCTAAACCTAAGCCTAACCCCAACACTAACCCTAACCATAAAAAACCCTAACACTAACCCCAAAACTAACCATTAACCTAACCCTAATTGTTATTGTAAACCTAATCCTAACACTAGCCCTAACCCTAACACAAACCCTAACATTAACCCTAACTTAAACCAAAACCTAATGCTAACACTAACACTAATGCTAATCCTAAAACTAACACTAAACATAACCTTAACCCTTACCCAAACCCTAAACCTTACTCTAACCAAAACACTAACCCTAACCCTAAACCTAACCATAACAATAACCCTTACCATAATCCTAACCCTAACACTAACGTAAACCTAACAACCCTAACACTAACCCTATCTGTAACACTAACCCTAATGCTAACCCTTAATGTAACCCTATCCCGAACCCTAACACTAACCATAACACTAACCCTAACCCTAATTCTAACACTAAATCTCATTCTATCCCCAATTAAACTATTGTTAAACCTAACCCTAACCCTAACACTAACAGTAACCCTAAACCTAACCAAAACCCTAACCCTAACCCTAACAATAACTCTAACACAAATTCTAACCCTAACCCTAACACTAACCCCAACACAACCCTAACAGTAACCCTAAAACTAACCCTATCACTAACCCTAGTTCAATCCCAAACAGTAACATTAACCTGAACCCTACCCCCAATCCTACACATAACCCTATTCTAACACTAACCCTAATCCTAACCCTAACACACACCCTAACACTAACCTAACACTAAACCTAAAACTAACCCAAACACTAACACTAACCCTTACCCAAACACTAACCCTAATTCTAACCCTAAACCTAACAAAATTTCTAAGTCTAAACCTAACCCTAACACTAACACCAACACTAACCCTAAACCTAACACTAATACTAATCCTAACCCTAACCCTGAACCAAACACTAAACCTAATCTTAACCCTAATCCTAACCCTAACCCTAACTCTAAACCTAACCCTAACACTAAACCTAACTCTAACCCTAACTCTAACCCTAACCCTAATGCTAACCCTCACAGTAACCCTAACCCTAACACAAACCAAACACTAACCATAACACTTACCCAAACCCTAACACTAACCCTAACAGTAACCTTAACCCTAACACTAACCCTATCGCTAACCCAACCTAATGCTAATTCTAACTGTAATCACAACCCCAACCCTAACCCTAATATTAACACTAACCCAAATCCTAAAACAAACCCTAACCCTAACAATAACTCTCAACCCTGACCCACACCCTAACCCTTACTCTAACATAATTCTAACCCTAACTCTAACCCTAACACTAACATTAACTCTAACCCTAACCCTAACAGAAAACCTAACTGTAAACCTAAACCTATCTCTAACACTAAATATAACCCTAACTATAACACTATTCCTAACGATAACCGTTACACTAACACTAACTCTAATGCTTAACCCAACCCTTATCCTAAACCTAACCCTAACCCTAACCTAACCCTATATTTAACCTGACATCTAACCCTATTACCCTAACCCTAATGATAACCCTAGCCCTAACTGTAATACTAGTCA
>NW_026013488.1:0-2564 GCF_001458135.2 Marmota marmota marmota | reverse complement strand
TCACCCAAAGTTCTCTACAGGTTTAATGCGATGCCAATCAAAATCCCAACGGCATTTCTTGTAGAAATAGATAAAGCAATCATGAAATTCATATGGAAAAACAAAAGACCCAGAAGAGCAAAAGCAATTCTAAGCAGGAAGTGTGAATCTGGAGGTATAGCGATACCAGAGTTCAAACTGTACTACAAAGCAATAGGGTTATTTTTATGGATAGTCTTAGGTTTAGGCCTAGGTTTAGCATTTGGGATAGGTTTATGTGTAGGGTAATGGATAGAGTTAATGCTAGTGTTAGGGATTGGGTTAAAGTTAGGATTATGAGTAGGCTTAGGGTTAGGCCTAGGGTTAGTGTTAGGGTTAAGATTAGGTTAAGTGTTTATGGTTAGGGCTAGGGCGAGCTTTAGGGTTAGAGTCAGGGCTATGGTTAGAATCAGGGTTAGAGTTAGGGCTAGGGTTAGCATTAGTATTTGGTTTTTATTTAAGGTAATGAATAGAATTTGAGGTAGGATTTGTGCTATGTTTACAGTTAGGATTACGGCTGGGGTTAGGTTTACATTTAGGGTAAGAGTTAGGGTTTGAGCTAAGGTTAGGGCTAGGCAAGTGTGAGGGTTAGTGCTAGGGCTAAAGTTAGGATTAGGCTTACAGCTAGTTTTAGTGCTACATTTAGGGCTAGGTTTTGGGGGGAGATTAATGGCTAGTGTTAGGACTATGGGTAATATAAGAACTAGGATTATGGTTATGGCTAGTTTTGGGGTTAGGGTTATGTATAGGTCTAGTGTTAGTGGTATATTTTGGGTTAGATTTAGGTTTAGAGCTAGGGTTTGTGTTAGGGTAAGGGTCAGTGTTCAGGTTAGCATGCTTTTACAGTTTGGAGCACAATTTTACTAGGGTTAGTTCTAATGGTATTGTTAGTCATTGCATTAGACTAATGGATATTGTTAGTGCTAGAGCTAGGTTTTTTAAGGGCTAGGGCTAGAGTTATGGCTATATTTAGGATTAAGTTTAGGTCTAGTGTTAATTTTATGGTTAGGATGAGGTATAGGTTTACCCATAGGGCTAGTGTTAGTGTTTGGTTTAGGGTTAGAGTCATGCTTAGACCTAGGGTTCGTGTTAGGGTCAGAATAAGGGTCAGGGATAGGCTTAGGGTTTGGGTTAGGGTTAGAGATAGAATGAGGCCTAGGGTTAGGACTAGTAATAGAGTTAGGGTTTGGGGTAGGCTAAGGATTAGGTTTAGGACTAGGGTAGCATTAGGGTGAGGTTTGGCATAGGCTATGGAATAGGGTTAGAGCTAGGATTAGGTCAGTGTTAGCATTAGGGTTAAAGCTAGGGTTAGGGTTCAGATTAAGGCAAGGTTTTATGTTAGGGTTAGGGCTATTGCTAATGTAAGACCTGACATTATGATTAGGGGTAGTGTTAGGCTTAGGGTTGGGGCTAGGTTTAGTGTTCAGGTTAGGTTTAGTGTTAGGGTGATGTTTAGAGCTGTTTAGTTTTAGGATCAGAGTCAGGGTCATTATTAGTTTTACGGTTAGGTTTAGGTCTCAAATTAGGGCTAGGGTAAGGGCTAGGCATAGTGTTATGATTTGGCTTACGTAAAGGTTTAGGATTATAGCTGTAGCTCAGTTTTGCTTGAATGCTATGGCTATGGTGAGGGATAGTTTTCAAATTAACATTAGGATTAGGGCCAGTGTTAGGGTGAGGTTTAGGTTTAAGTTTAGGGTTACATTTAGAGTTAGGATTAGATCTAGGTTTAGGGCTAGGGCTAAGTTTGGGGCTAGGGTTAGGACTAGGCTTTGGGTCATGGTAAATCCCGGGATAATGTTAGAACAAGGGCTAGGGCTAGTGCAAGAGTTAGAGTTAGTCTTAGGTTTAGGAATATGATTAGGTTTAGGGTTAGAGCTAAATTAGGTCTAGGATTAGGGCTAGGTTTAATATTAGGGCTAGGCCTTGGTTTAGGGCTATGGTTAGAAGTAGGGTTAGAGTACGGTATGATATTATAGCTAATTTAAGGGATAGAGTGAGGGTTCACTTTAGTTTTAGCCCTAGTGTTAGGGTTAGGTTTCAGATTAAGGCTAGGTTTAGGGACAGGATTAGGGCTTTTATTTTTTTAGCATAAGTGCTAACATTAGAGTTAGGGTTAATTTCAGGTCTAGGGTTATGATTAGGGATAGTTTCAGGGTTAGGTTTATGGCTATGTTTAGTGTAAGGGTTATGTTGAGGGTTAGGGTCACTTTTAGATACAGGGGTATTATTATGGTCAGGGTAATGGTTAGGGTTTGTTTAGGTTAAGTTTTAGGCTTAGGGCTCATATTAGGTTAGAATTATGTTTAGGGTTAGTATAATGGATATGGTTAGGTTTAGAGTTCAGGTTAGGTTTAGGGTAATGAATAGAGTTAGGGTTATGGATAGAGTTAGGGTTATCCTTTGATTAGTATTAGGGTTAGGGTTAGGGTTAAGGTAATAGATATAAATAGAGGTAGAGTTTGGGCTAGGGTTATAGTTAGGATTAAGTCTAGGGTTAGGATTAGGCTTAGAGTTAAGTTAGCGTTAAAGTTAGGTTTAGGGTTAGG
>NW_026013487.1:0-2565 GCF_001458135.2 Marmota marmota marmota | reverse complement strand
AAAGCTTTCCCACATTGTTGACATTCATAGGGCTTCTCCCCAGTATGAGTTTTTTCATGTCTGTGAAGTATAGAGGAGTTAGTGAAGGCTTTGCCACACTGTTCACATTCATAGGGCTTCTCTCCAGTATGCGTCCGTTCATGTCTGTGAAGGGAAGAAGAAGTAGTGAAGAATTTTCCACATTGTTGGCATTCATTGGGCTTCTCTCCAGCATGGATTTGTTCATGTATCTTAAGGTAAGATGAAGTAGTGTAGGCTTTTCCACATTGTTGACATTGATAGGGCTTCTCTCCAGTATGCGTTCGTCCATGTCTGTCAAGGGATAAAGAAGTAGTGAAGACTTTTCCACATTGTTGGCATTCTTTGGTCTTCTCATCAGTATGGATATGTTCATGTATCTGAAGATAAGACAAAGTAGTGTAGGCTTTTCCACATTGTTGACTTTCATAGGGTTTCTCTCTAGTATGTTTTCTCTGATGTATTCTAAATAAACTTCGGTAAGCAAAGTCTTTCCCACATACGTTACATTTAAAAAGTACTTTCCCAGTGTGCGTGATCACGTGACTGTGAAGACCTGTGGGTGAAACCAAGGTTTTACCACCTTCTTTACCTTCATGGGATTTCTCTCCAGAATAAGTTCTTTCATGTTTTCTAAATAAAGTGGGGGAATGAAAGGCTTTTCCACATACCTCACATTGAAAACCTTTACCTCGCCTATGTGTTCTTGTGTAACTTTGAACATCTGTGGGAGAAGATGAGGCTTCATCACATTGTTGACATTCATCAGGTTGCCACCCAGTATGAGAATCTTCATGCCTCTCAATGTCATTGGAACAACTGATGACTTTCCCACATACTATACTTTCACAGGGTCCATCTCCAGTTTGTGTTAACATTTGTGTGTGAACACTTTTGAGAGAAACCAGAGATTTCCTGTATTGTTTCAATTCACATGGCTTCTCTTCACATTCTTCATGCTTGTAGCGTTCGGGTCCACAGTGAGATGTGATCTGCCTATGAGGAATGAAGGGCATATGAAGTCTTTGGCACACATAATGCAGTCACATGAATTTACTCTATTAAAATTTTTCTTTGCTTAAGAATTGGGATCTCATGACCAGCACATTATTAATACTTGATTAATTCATGATGTTGTATTTATTTAAGGTCCTAGGTTAACGTCACTTCCAACATGAGGTAAAGCCTAGGATTTTCAAACTTGTTCAAATTGCCAGAAAATAAAGAGATTGAGAGGAAACAATGCTTTGCAACACAGCTTGCCTATGGTCATTATCCAAATAATTATACTCACATATGCAATTTCATAATAGTTTTTGCATGTCAAGCACTTTGAATAGACTGAATATCTATATATCTATATATCTATGTCTATATATATATATAATTTATTTCAGTGGACAACAGACTTTATTGATTTAAATGTGGTGCTGAGAAGAGAACCCAGTGCCTCAAGCATGCAAGGCAAGCTATCTACCACTGAGCCACAATCTCAGTCCCAGTGAAGTATATATTTCTGGTAAAAAATCTTATAAGAATAAATACATTTAAAGTTGTGCAAATTTCTTGCATTGGTTTTTAAAATTATATGACATCCCCAGATTCCCTCAAGGATTCCTCTTGTCAGTACAATTACCTTAGATTGCTCCCAAAATTTTTAATCTGATTTTCAATGTTCTTCTCATCACATTTGTTTCCTAAAATGCCAAACAAAAACATTATAAATTTCTAGGAGCTAGAAATGCTTTTCCAAATTCATGGTGCATTTTATGCTACATTAATTCACCAACTGATTATTTTTTTTTATTTATGTAGAACATGAAAAGACAAACACAAATTCTCTAAGTAAATACATAAATTATTACCTATAAATGCCAGGTTTCTGAGGACTTCCAGCATCACATCTCTGTAAAGGTTCTTCTGGGAAGCATCCAGCAAATCCCACTCCTCCTGCATGAAGTTCACAGCCACATCCTCAAAGGTCACTGAGATCTAAAATATCCCACAAATGTGTAGTGGAGACCAGGGGAGATTTCACAGCATGAGAAATCTATACTCAACATGCATGATGTTCACATGATTCCCTGGCCTCTCGATTAATTCCACAATTTGGTCATTGAAATCTTCAGTGCATTGAATTCTTCACAGCCACTCCAACACTAGATTTGGGCCCCACACAAAGTAAATAGTAGAGTGTTGTACACCCTTTCTTTGGTGAGTTCACAGGAAGTAAGAGGGGCTCCCGGGTCACCCTTATCTATTTGTTGATTGCATCTCTATCACCTTCTTACCAACATCCTGTGCAGTAGAGAGCTAATATTAGCACTCTCCTTATTACTTACCCCTTAGAAAAGAAAGCTAACTGAGTAGGAAATTGCTGGGATCACATAACTCAGCATTTGAGAAATCCTGCCAACCACCATGACTCACTGGGCCTACACAGTTAATATAGACAACATGGTATTTACTGATCTCCTGTTTCCTTCTGAAAGTCAATTGTTCCATCCTTAAAGAAGTGCCTAGAATCAGCTCCAACCCACACCCTCC
>NW_026013486.1:0-2565 GCF_001458135.2 Marmota marmota marmota | reverse complement strand
GTGGTTGATATTATGTTCCAAATATATGTATCCCTTTAGAGGAAAAGGAAGTGAAACCTGTAAATTCAAAGTGTTCCTGCAAATGAACGCTTCAACCTAAAAGGTAGAAATTTCGCAGCCAATTGCAAATGGTATACTCATCTTTCCTACCAAGTATCTACAAAATAGGGTCAAAAAATATTTGCAGACGTTTCGGTAAACTCGGAGTTCTGTGGAAGCTCTCCAAACGCTTAAAAATGAAAGTGTCTTTTCCTTGGTTCTCCTTTTGTTCCAAAAGGAAACAAAGCAGGGAGAGTGCACTGAGAACTAATTGAGTGAGTCAAGGTTTAAGCAGCTAGCACAAACCATGTTTGATTTAGAGTTCCAAATTCAAGTATCCCTTACAGGGGAAAAGGAAGTGAAACCTAAAAATTCAAAGTGTTCCTGCAAATGAATGCTTCAACCGAGAAGAAAAAAAATTTGGGCAGCCAAGTGCAACTGGTATACTTATCTTTCATTTCAAGTATCAACAAAATAGGGTGAAAAAATATTTGGTGAGATTTCAGTAAACTCAGAGTTCTGTTGAAGCTCTGCAAACGCTCTCAAATGAAACTGTATTTTCATTGCCTCTACTTTGGGCTACTTCAACAGGGAAAAAAGCATAGTGAGTGCATAGAGAAACAATTGAGCAAGTAAACTTTCAAGCAGCTAGTACAAACCATGTTTGATATTGAGTTCAATATCCATGTATCCATATAGGAAATAACAAAATGAAACCAAAAATTTCAAAGTGTTCCCGTCAGCAAATGCTTCATCGTAGAAGAATGAAAGAGTATCCAAGTGCAACTGGTATAGTCATTTTACTTGCCAAGTATTAACAAGATTGGGTGAAAAAAATAATTGCTGAGATTCCAGTAAACTTGGAGTTCTGTGGAAGCTCTTTAAATGCTTTCAAATTAAAGTGTATTTTCCTTGCCTCTGCTTAAGGCTACCTCAGCAGGGAACAAAACACAGAGAACAAAGCACTGAAAACTAATTGAGTTAGTCAACTTTCAAGCAGCTATCATAAACTGTCTTTGATATTGAGTTCCAAATACATGTATTCCTTTAGAGGAAAAGGATGTGAAACCTAAAAATTCAAAGTGTTCCTGCTAATGAACACTTCAATCTAGAAGAACAAAATTTGGGCAGCCAAGTGAAACTAGTATACTCCTCTTTCTGGCAGGTATCAACGAGATCCGGTGAAAAAAATATTTGCTGAGATTCCAGTAAACTCAGAGTTTTGTGGAAGCTCTATAAACACTTTCAAAGGAAAGTGTATATTCTTGACTTCTGCTTAGGCTACTTCAACAGGGAATAAACCATAGAGAGCACACTGAGAACTAATGGAGTGTGTCAGGTTTCAAGCAACTAGCACATACCATGTTTGATATTGAGTTTCAATTGCATGTATCTCTATAGAAATAAAGGAAGTGAAACCTAAAAATTCAAAGTTTTTTTTGCAATTGAATGCTTCAACTTAGAAGAAAGAAATTTGGGCAGCCAAGTGCAACTGGTATACACATTTTCCTTCCAAGTATCAGCAAGTTAGGGTGAAAAAATATTTGCTGAGATTCCTTTAAATTCCTAGTTCTGTGGAACCTCTGCAAACACTTTCAAGTGAAAGTGTATTTTTTTTTTGCCTCTGCTTAGGGCTATTTCAACAGGAAACAAAGTATAGAGAGTGCACTAAGAACTACTTGAATGAGTCGTGTTTCAAGCTGCTAGCACAAACCATGTTTGAATAAGAGTTCCAAATGCCTGTATCCCTATAAAGTAAAATGTAGTGAAACCTAAAAATTCAAAGTGTTTGTGCCAGTGAACGCTTCAATGTAACAGAACGAAATTTGGGAATCCAAGTGCAACTCGTATACTCATCATCCTTTCCAAGCATAAAGAAGATCGGGTAAAAAAATAATTGCTGATTTTCCAGTAAACTCGGAGGTTTGTGGAAGCTGTGCAGATGCTTTCAAATGAAAGTGTATTTTCCTGGCCTCTGCTAAGGACTACATCAACAGGGAACAATGCATGGAGAGTGCACTGAAAACTAATTGAGTGAGTCAAGTTTCAAGCAGCTAGCACAAACCTTGTTTGATTTAGAGTTCCAAATGCCTGTATCCCTTTAGGTGAAAACAAAGTGAAACCCAAAAATTCAAAGTTTTCCTGCCAAGGAACTCTCCAACCTGGGAGAATGAAATTTGGCAGCCAAGTGCAAGTGGTATAATCATCTTTGTTGCCAAGTTTCAATAAGTTCAGGTGACAAATATTTGCTGAGATTCCAGCAAATGCTTTCAAATTAAAGTGCATTTTCCTTGCCTCTGATTAAGGCTACTACAACAGGGAACAAAGCATAGAGAGTGCACTGAAAATTCATTGAGTTAGTCAAGATTCAAGCAGCTAGCACAAACCGTGTTGTATATTGAGTTCCAAATACATGTACCCCTTTAGAGAAAAAGGTAGTAAAACCTAAAAATTCAAAGTATTCCTGCAAATGAATACTTCAACCTAGAAGAAAGAAAATTCAGCAGGAAAGTGCAACTGGTATAC
>NW_026013485.1:0-2565 GCF_001458135.2 Marmota marmota marmota | reverse complement strand
GGGTGAATCTAAAGATCTAGTTACCTTTACATTCTTCAGTCCTTTCAAAGGGCAGAGTAAGCAGTGAATTCACATTTGTTGAATGAAGGAATAATCTAATGATTCGTAAAAATGGATGTGGAAGTGTTAGTCCTAATTTATTTGTTAGTTTCCTATATATCTTATAATAATTTTTGGTTCATGATTTATTTAGCATAAGTTCAGGAAACTTTGATCTTGAAATCTTCTCTTTTACCACAAAGGAAATCTATCTGAAAATAGGTCCTATGTGTGTAATTAAAGGATTTTAGCTCCTTATTTTTCATGGCTTTTCTCCAAAGTCTGAGAGCCATGTCCCCAATTATTGTAGATTATTTTTTCTTAGCATCTCTTCATCTATCTCTTCCTCTGTCTCCTACTGGTACCATCCTTATTTAGAGACTTCTCACCCATCCCTAAAACTCTGCAATCCCTGATGGTCTGCTGCTCTCACGTCTCTACACACATGGTTTAGAACAGTATTGCTCTCATTCTTTCCCACTAGAATCAAAATGGTGTTTTGAAAGGTCTGCTTTAATGTCTAGCGTAGCTCTCACACACTCCATATTTCATGTTCTTATTATGACCATGAAATTCAGTCAAATGCAAAATTCTAGACTGGAGTCTAGAAAACTGATTAAAAATTATAAGGTAGCCCAAATTTTCTTCACAGGTTATTCTTATAATTTTCCTTGAGAGTCAAGATTCTGTATTCAAGAAGGCTGGTCAGAAGAGGTCAGTGTCCCAAGAATGAGCAGGCATTATTTTTTTACTGTCCTCTTACTGACAGGTATTTACTTTTTCAAGAGAAAGGAAGTAAGAAATTGTGGTTTTCTCTGTAATCAAAGTGAGAATGTGACATCTTTTTTGATCAGATGACCCTATTAGAAGATGAATAATCATTCCACTCAAATCAGCCACACTTTCTGCATATATGCCAATCTTGAAAGACAGAAACAAAAACAAAACCCTGAATGCTTAAAAGCCTCCTGTCTTGGGTTTCACAATTTGAAAGGGGGGTCACCTTTATTGCATGCTAATCTGTGCCCGATTTTTCTTATATTTATGCATTTAATCCTTAGAAATCCATTGAGATGATACATTTCAAAAATTTTTATTATATGCATAGCCAAATCCAGATGTAGAGAGTATGTGTGATCCTCAACACTACAGCCTACAGCTGTGATAGGCATTGTTTGAATCACTACTAGCAAACACTGATGTGATCCCTAGGGTTTGCTCTCTGACTTGTTTTTTTTTTTTTTGTACAAAGACTTAGTGTGATTCACATGGCTAAAGATCTGCCTTCTAAGCAATCTCAAGACAGAGGCCTTGGCACCACATCTCATCTTAGTCATATCTCGCTCCCTCATCCTATTATACCTCTTAGGCCCATTATTAGAACCAACTTTACCAGTTCTCCCAATTATTCTCCACTTACCATGGAAGATTCCACAACCAATTTTACATAGTCTTACCCAACACCGGCCATGTTTGCATTTCTGAGGAATCTGCAATATGGTATAACCAATCCTTCCTTCCTTTCTTCCCTCTTTCCCTCCTTCCATCATTTTTTTCTTCCTTCTTTCCTTCCTTCTCTCATTTCCCAGGGATTGAACCCAGGAATTCATAACCACTGAGCTAAATCCTCATCCCTTTTTATTTTAAATTTTGAGACAGGGTCTTGCTAAGTTGCTTAGGGCCTCACTAAGTCGCTGAGTAGGGCTTTGAACTTGCAATCCTCCTGCCTCAGCCTCCCAACACTCTGGGATTACAGTGTGCCACCATGTGTGCCCAGCTGGTAAGGTTCTTTATAAAGGTCCAAAAAAGTATATGTTATGTATTATAAAGGTCTAATACATATTATGGGGACGTTTTCTTCCTTTGTTACAAACATAATCTCCTATGATAATTTTACCAAATAACATCTTTATTGAAATATAATGCACATACCATAACATCCCTCCTTCAACATATACACATTTGTGAATTTTAAAAATGCACAAAAATCTGAAAACACCACCATTCTCTACTTCAGGAGTATTTCCACCACACTGAGAAGAAATGTATAGGCTTTCTTGCAGTTACTTCCAATCCCCATCTCCCTCTAGTCCCTGGTACCACTAACCTAATTTCTGTCTTTATGGATATGAATGTTCAGGACATTTTATACTGATATAATCAGATAATTTGTGGCTTTTCATCAGCCGGCTCCTCTGCAGTGATGCTCATTGGGCTGTTTCCCTGCCCTTTCAGACCACGGAGCTGCTCATTGGGGGACTTTTTTGGCTCCGCCCACATGACCCAGCCAATCGGCCTCAAGAGCAGGAGAATTGTGGGAGGTGGAGAGAAGTTTGTGTGGGAGAGAGAGGCTTGTGGAAAGCCGGTGGTGGCAGTTGAGGCTCTGAGGATTTTTCCTGAGAGGCTGTTTTGTTTGGCGTGTGTGGTTCTAAAAATAAAGTTAGTTTCTTTTGACAAGTGGCTTCTGACTGTGCCCAGCCAGACTGCGGCATTTGGTGGCCCGTACGGGGAGCGACTGAGGGTAAG
>NW_026013484.1:0-2565 GCF_001458135.2 Marmota marmota marmota | reverse complement strand
GCTGCCCGAAAATGAAAACCACGGTGCAGCGATATCTACCTTCTGTAAAAATCTCTGTAAAGTACTATGTTTCACCTCCAGACCCTTAGAACGTAACAGGCCATCTAGGGCCAGAAGAAGCAGACTGGAAGGTGCGGCACCCATGACACAACAACAAAAGAAGCACAAAAAACAAAAGCAAAATGACACAACAAGAGAAACACAGAAAACAAAAGCGAAAGTAAAAACGAAAGTACACAATGCAGCTGCTGCCCCGCTTTGGTCGCGGATCCCACTTACTTGGGACTATTTCCCGCTTTGATCGCGGATCCCACTTACCTGGGACTACGGTGCACCCCCCTGACTGCTGAAAGTTCTGGTTCCCGGGTTTCGGCACCACTTGTCGCGACTTCTTGCCCGCAAGGAAGACGCAACACTCAGGAATCTTCTTTCAGTAGTTTATTCCAGGCCCTTGATAGTTCTTCTTCTCTTTCTCGGATGCCCCTCCCAGCCTTAATAAAGCATCTCAAGCCCCAATGCAAAGCAGCCACGTGGAGCTTTCTCATAGGGGGATGAAAAGTCATGCGCCAACTCTCCCAAATAAGGAGTTGTTTGTCACAGACCACAGCGGAGCCAGCGCCATCTTGTAATGGCGACCATAATTTGCATAAATGGCAGAAGGCTCACCACAGGCATTGTCACCATTTTTTTGTTTTGTTTTGTTTTGTTTTTTTGTTTGTTTGTTTGTTTTTTCCCAGCTAGGGCTACTTTTAGGATTAGTGATAGTGCTAGCACTAGTGGTATGGTGAGGTTTTAGGCTTAGATTTATTATTATGGATAGATCTAGGTTTAGCGCTATTGCTATGTTTAGTGCTAAGGTTAGGGCTAGTGTTAGGGTTATTAACGAAAAGAGTTAGAACAAGAAATAGGGCTAGCACAAGAGTTAGAGTTAGTCTTAGGGCTAGGGTTAGGATTAGGTTTAGGGTTAGGGCTAAATTAAGGCGAGATTTAGGGCTAGGTTAATTGTTAGGGTTAGGGGAAATGATTGGGTTATAGCTAATTTTAGGGCTAGGGTGAAGGTTAGAATTAGGGTTAGAGCTAGGGTTAGTATTAAGGCTATGTTTAGTGCTAGGATGAGGGTTTGTGTTAGGGCTAGGGCTAGGATTAGTGACAGGGCTAATGTCTGGTCTAGATTTATGGTTAGTGTTAGTTTTAGGATTAGGTTACAGGTAGGTCTAGTGTAAGGGTTAGGTTTAGGTAAGGGTCATGTTTAAAGCTATGTGTATTTTTATGGTTAGGTTCTGGGTAGGGTTTGGTTTAGGTTAAGTTTTAGGGTTAAGTATTTAATTAGCTTTAGGTTTAGGGTTACAGATAGGGTAATGGATAGGATTAGGTTTAGGGCTCAAGTGAGATTTAGAATAATGTATACGGTTAGTGATAGCAATAGGGTTAGCGTTACGCCTAGGGTTAGAATATGAGTTAGGCTCATCTTTAGGTTCATGGATAGTGTTAGAGCTAAGGTTAGGGTTAGGGATATGATTATGATTAGGTCTAGGATTAGGGTTAGGCCTAGGTTTAGTGTCAGGCATAGTTTTAGGGTAAATAATAGCATTTGAGCTAGGGTTATGTCTTGTGGGAGGGTAAGGGTTAGAGACAGGGCTAGGGTTAGGGTTAGGGTTATATTTAGGGTAAGGGTTAGAGTTTGAGCTAGGTTTTGGGCTAAGGCTAGTGTAGAATTAGGCTTTCATCTAGGATTATGGTTAGGGTTATGATTAGGGATAGATTTAGGGCTAGGATAAGGGCTAGGTTTTGTGTGAGTTTTAAGGCAAACCTTAGGGCTATGGGAAATGTAACAGCTAGGAATATGTTTATGGATAGTTTTAGCATAAAGGTTATGGATATGTCTAGTGTTAGGGTTAGATTTTGAGTTAGGATAAGGTTTAGAGCGAGAGTTTGTTTAGTGTTAAGGGTCATTGTTCAGGATTGGGTTTGGTTTATGGTGAGTGCCAGAATTACGAGTAACATTGGGTCTAGGGATAGGGTAAGTCTTTAAGTTAGGTTAACTGTTATTGTTAGGGCTAGTACTAAGTTTTTGTTTAGGGCTAGAGCTAGATTTAGGACTATATTTGTGATTAGGCTTCGTCTAGTGCTAGTGTTATTGTTAGGTTTAAGTATAGGTTTACCGGTATGGGAAGTGTTAGGTTAGGGTTTAGTGTTAGGGTCAGGTTTAGACTTAGGTTTAGTGCAAGGGTCAGTATAAGGGTCAGGGTTAGGGTTAGGTTTAGAACTATAATGAGGGCTAGGATCAGACTAGTAATTAAGTTAGGGTTTGGGGTAGGCAAAGGATTTATTTTAGGACTATGGTAGCATTAGGGTTAGGGTTTGATTAGGGAAAGGAATGGGGCTTAATGTATGGTTAGGGTAAGGTTAGGTTTAAGGCTAGGGTTAGGGTTAGGGTTAGAGTTTAAAAAGGGTTAGTTCTCAGATTTGGGCTAGATTTGTGTTACCATTAGGGCTACGGCTAATAAAAGAACTAGGTTTCTCTTTAGGGTTAGTTCTAGAGTTGGTGTTAGAGCAGTGTTTATA
>NW_026013483.1:0-2565 GCF_001458135.2 Marmota marmota marmota | reverse complement strand
CCTTTTTTTTTTTTTTTTTTTTTTGGTATTGGGGCACTCAACCACTAAGTCAAATCCCCAACCCTATTTTGTATCTTATTTAGAGACAGGGTCTCACAGTGAAGACACTGTGAAAGTACTTTATAAATTGTATTGCTTCTCGTAAATTTACATGTATTTGATGATACTTCAAATTTCACAACTGTAGTAGTGATAAAACTATTGCACAAGAAACACAAACCAAATTGTTCCTCCTCTTTGTTTATGCTGAAATATGCCTAAAATAATCCATATGATACCACTTAATCCCATACTAGCTCAATTCCAAATACAAGAGTAATCTTTACATATTTGAACTTAAGAAATGTAACTGTAAAAGCAATTATAGCACAAAAGTATTTCTTAAAGACAGTAATTTTCCAAGAATAAGTGTCCATTAAACATTTGTTGAATATAGAATGATTTTACTTTGTTTCCTATTAATAACTAAGGGACAGCAAGGATTCACGATAGCCTGCCTTCATTCCAAATCGCCTGACAAAAACATATATACAAAATAAAGTGAAATCCAAATTAAGTGTTTGCATGTTGTCTTTCTGAAGTTTCTTGGGAAACCGTGAGAGTATTTGGAAAGATCTGTTGCCAACTTTGGGAAGTCTGACATTGCATAACTACAGTTTAAATGCCTTTGTAAATACAATGCACTTTTTTTTTTGAGGTGGGGGCATAGTTAGAAGCCCTTTTTCTTAAATGCTAGCAGAATTGGTGAAGTCTTTCTATGAGTTATTGTACAAGGCACCACCTATTAGTTTTATTGGTCTTACCCTCAATGTGGCTTCAGCCCTTCAAGTGTGTCTTTGGAGCTCTTTTTGTTTGTTTATTTAGAACTTTTTTTCCATTTTATTTTAACATGGAATTCTTCAGTATAATGAATGCCAAGAAGAAAAAAAAAACATGGATTTACCCCCAAGGCTCAACTTTCCCCAGGACCCCTCCCACTTTTTTTCTAAACATCACCAGTTGCATTCACCTTTATTTGAAAAGAAATTTCTTACCCCCTACACAGCCACTGGCAGTGACTGCCTCTGCCTACCTCAGCTTTTGAGACTTACATTCATTCCTTTAAAAAATAATAATGGGAGTCCTAATTCTGGGAATGCTGGAGGGATTCAAGATACCGATTCAAATGTTGCCTGTTATTATTTTTCAGGACCTCTGATCCAGAGAATTTATACACACTGGTGAGTGAGTGAAAGTAGCTACCCTCTCCCAAAGATGAACTGATGGCTCTCAGCTGCCTTGATTCTCAGAACTGGAGTTACAGAAAGAGGCATCAATACGCTGTGGACAAAACACTCCAAAATTGCCTTATTCCTTCTTGCCCAGTCTTTCTAGTCTACTTTCTTCAGTATTAATTAGCAAATGAACCAATCCAAAACCACTTAAAGGTTGGCTATTTACACACTCATTCTCATTTTTGAAGAAAAGAGGTCGATTAAATTACTTTAAAAAGAAGGGAGGTGGTGGTGCCAACATACTTAGTTCATTAATTTATATTTAAAAAGAAAAAAGAAAATAATTGTTATTCCTCCTTCCCCCCACATTCCCCACACCCTCCATGCTTCCTACTTTCTCCCAACTTTGTATGGGATTAGTAAAAGGGAAAGAATGTTCATGGAGAAGTTATTACTATAATGTGCTGATTGTTACATTAATTCTTCCCCCCTCCTCCCCAGCTCTATTGCTTGGCAGGAATTTTGGACTTAACTCAGGAACTGCTTAGTGAGCTTGTCGGTGGATGGGATTAGTTTAATCTCCTCTCACAAGCCTCTAAGCACTGGGAGAGGCTGTCTTGGAGGAGGAGCAGTGGTAAAATGGGGAGGGCAGGGATGAGAAAAAGAAAGGTTGCTGATGACCAATGCCAAAGTTTATTTTGTCTTAGAATTAGATTTGAATAGTGAGGAGAAGTGAGGGAGGGAAAGCGGGAGGTGCCGGGCATGGTGGTGAATAAGAGTGTTAAATTGGGATGGGTGGGGATGATCTCTTCATGATTTCATTGTGCCTGGAATGCCTCCAACTCCTGAGAGCAATGTACGAATGAGAGGGAAAGAAGATGGGGTGGTTAGATTGATGATTAGAATCTACAATTAAAGGACATTAAGCAAAGGGGAATAAAAAAGGGGAAATTCTGGATATGAAGGGAGTGTGGGGGTAGGGATTTGACACACTTGTTAGGGTGTACTTTTTCCGTCATTAGGACAGGCTATGTTGTGACCCAGGAAGATTTTAGTAGAGAATTCCTAACTTCTTTCCCTTTAATCAATATTTTTTGGGAGTCTACATAAATTGAAATGCATGAGTTTTATGATACAAAGCTTGTAAAATGTTTTATGAACTCTTCTGTGCAAAAGAAATACAGAGTGGTTATCACTGTCATTGATTTTTCTGGACATGTCTGAGACAAATTCAATTTATATACTGAGAAGTGAAATATTCATTTTTATTTAATTAAAAACATTAGTGTATACCACTTTCTATCCCAAAGAACATAAATGAAATTCTTTTAAATATATATATATATATATA
>NW_026013482.1:0-2565 GCF_001458135.2 Marmota marmota marmota | reverse complement strand
TTCAGCCATAAAGAAAAAATAAATAATGGTATTTGCTGATAAATAAATGGAAATGAATAAAATCATGCTAAGTGCAATAAGCCAGACTCAGAAAATCAGGAGCCAAATGTTTCCTTATATATGTGGAAGCTAGAACAAAATAAGGGAAAGATAGTGTCAGGAGAGGAGATTGGATATCTTAAAGATATATGGTAGAGCAGTAGAGTAGAAGGAGAAGAGAGGGAGGGAGAAAAGAAGGGAAAGTGGTAGAAATATGGAATGTATTTAACAATAGCATGCTATATACATATATAAATGTACCAAAAAGAATTCTGTGTGTGTGTGTGTGTGTGTGTGTGTGTGTAGAAAATACCGTTAAAAATAAATAAAGGAATAAAAGGAAGATCAATAGAGAAAAGGAAAGACAATAGGGGGATAGAGGAGGGATGAGAAAGGGGAGGGGGTTGGGATAGAAAATATATTTCTTTCATGTAGTATTTTGTCAGAATGAACCCAAATACTATGTATAATTACAATGTTCTAATAAAAACATCCAAAAATATCCTAGAGTTATAAAATGGCTATGACCACAAACATGCTTCTCCATATCTTGCTTCCCCTGCTTCTGGCCCAGAAGACATTTTATAACTGTGGTGCTGTTTGCAATGACCTCATTTCATGAATCATGTGTTAACTTAAAAATAATTTCCTTTGACTTTCACATAAAGGTGACAGATAGGTCTCTGATTCTCATATGAAATATTTGTAGAAACACATAAAATATCTAAAGTAGCTTTAGAAATATAAATCAGAAATATTAATTCAGGTCATAAGAGATTCCAAAAAAATTATACAAAGTAAGTAGGAATTAGGGACTGATATATAATTTCAGGATGACATTAAAGAAGATAAAACAAAGAAATTCCAAGTTTTTTTCTACTGAATATACACTCCAAGGACGAGATAAATTTGTATACAATAAATATGAATACATATGCAACTCCTCTAAATGGGGCCTTATCAGAACTGCTGATAAAGTGTATGTCCTCCATTATGACCATTTCCATTATCTAATTATATTGCAAAGCATAAAAATAAGGAAGACAGTAGTAGAATATATCAGACATATCTTAAAGCATTCTCAGTTTAAAAGGTTGTCCTACAAATGTGTTGATGGTAGACAAACTGTTGAAGAGGTAGACTCTATGTGTTGTAGTTTGAACTGAATAAATTTCTGTAAAGAAAACATTATAGACTGCTTCAAAGCATTCCGATAGTAAAAATCCTTTGTAAAATCAGAGAGGTGGGAACTTTACTATCCCTTTGTAGAATCAGATAAATAGTACCTGAGAGAGATAAGATACTTTTTCCCTCAGTCCAACAGTACTACAATATTAAAGTATAGCAGACTTCACTTTCAAAATAATGACAAGTGCCAGTGTATATCAAGGGAAAATCCAGCTGGGCTTTGTGACTCATGCCTATAATCCCAGCTATGCAGCAAACTGAGGCTGCAGAATTGTGAGTTCTAGCACAGCTTGGGCAGTATATTGAGATTCTGTCTCAAAATAAACACAGGGGATGATAAAGGAAAAAGAAAAGGATAGAAGGAAAAAATCCAAAGTAATATCAAATAGAAAGGATACACAGAGCAATCAAGTAGAACATAAGGGTAATTAAAGAGAAGTAATCTACATTGTTTAATGCAAAAAACCACAGAGGTGAATAGAATTTTCTTTACTTAAAAATCAAGGAAACAGAAATAAACACCAATGTGGGGCCTTCAAAAAGACTTTATGGTCAATAAATAAAGAAAATGCATCTGTATTTGAAAAATACTTAGTCTATTTAGTAAGGCAATTTTAGATATCACTTGTTTTGTATAATTGGTTAAAATGAAGGAAAAATAAACTAACAAGTGATAAATACAATAAAAACCATTAAAGATTAAAGTAGAAAATCACACTTTATAGTTCAAATCACCAAAGGAAAGTGGATATCAGAAGCGTTTGAAAGTCAGATAGAGATAGTAGAATAAACACTAAGCCAGAAAGAGATGGAAAAATAAAAATTCACAAAAAGGACCTTATAGAATGTCAAATCAGTAATGTAACATTCAAACTTAAGAACATATCATTAACATTTTTAATAAAGAAAGCATTTAAATTCAAATGAGCTATACCCCCAGCCCACTGATAAGGTTTTATGGAGCATAGCATTTTGGAAGGAAAATTAGAAAGTTGAAAAATGTATGATAATTGAGTTGATAAGAATAGTTTTGGGCTGGGGATATGGCTCAAGTGGTAGCGCATTCACCTGGCATGCATGAGGCACTGGGATCGATCCTTAGCACCACATAAAAATAGAATAAAGATATTGTGTTCACCTAAAAAAGCTAAAAAATAAATATTTTACAAAATGAATAGTTTTCATCTTTACCCTAAGAAAATAATTTTAAAAGTCATCAAATATTTGTTCATAATAACATTATACAGGCATTATTATCACAAATTTTAAGTTATAATATTTATAACTTTATTTATAGTTTCAATGTCTAAAAGTAAATGAATGTTTAAATATATATAT
>NW_026013481.1:0-2565 GCF_001458135.2 Marmota marmota marmota | reverse complement strand
CAGTGTTTTTTTTTTTTTTTTTTTGTCTGTTTAGAAATCAAAGATAAAGCTGTCAATATGAATCTTTGCTCTTGACAGAATAACATCCTTAGTTAACCAATTTTGAAATTTTTAGTTAAATTTTCTTTTCCTCTAATTAATTACAACTGATGTTGTTATTCTACTTTATTTAATTGATGCTGATCAACAAACAGGTTTTACTTTTTCTATATTTGCTAAATAAATATCACATCATCAGGCTAAATGCGATTTCCTGATAATGTAACACAAATATGTGACTATAAACTGGTTAGTGGTATTTTCCTTTTAAATAATTTTGCTGACAGTTTAAGGCACAGGATATTTATTACAGCTAATAAATATAAGCAGGTTACTGTCTGAAGACTCCAGCTGACTGTACATTGTAAGTAGTGTATAAAACATTGAAGGCTGTTGGGATATAAACAGTGCTGAATCGGATTCCTGGAAGTCACTATTCAGCTTTAGAAGGTTTGGTAGTAATGATGCATTAATTGCCTTTTTACATGACAGAGTAATAGGATACTTAGATCTAAAAAAATCATGGCAGAGGTTTGGTAGACAATGGCTTGTGGTTCATAGAAACAAGATTATGATGAAATTGTTTGAATCTTTTTATTTGGAGGATAGAAAAAAAAGCCTTGGTAGGAGACTGTGTATTAGAAGTGACTTGGATCTTTAAAGATCATAATCCTTGATAGTTTAAGTGGAAGTGTGCTGTTTCTGTTTTTACTAAGAAATGAGCTGTTAAATATCTTCTCAGTTCCTCTCACACTTTATGCTAAGAACTCTGATGTTCTTGGGAAAAAGGTTTTCAAAAGGGGGAAAAATCAAAATACAAATAAGTTACTAATGTGGGACATTATTTAAGTTAATCTTTTCTATTTGTTGAAAGGAAATTTAATAGCCCCTTTCTGGTTTTGTTTCTTGTTTTTGTTTTGCCTTGTGAGATACTCTTGAGCTTATTTTTACAGGTAGTTAGTTTGAAGGATGGTCTGCTAAGCTGCATCAGTGTCTGAGTGCCCTTTGGCTCCAGCTTAGTTTAGGAGCAATGTTTTTTGGGGATTAGTTTCACCATATTTGATTGTTTATTCATTCTATTCTTAGCTTACTGTGGTTTGCTAAGTGTTTCAATTTTCATTAACATTTGTTCAGCGAAGGGTTGTTTTTAATTTGGATCACAGCAGTAAAATCTTTTGATTTAGTTTTCAAAATTGCACTTCAAGTTTGAACTTCTGGAAATAATTTTATTTGATATGAGAGTTGATTGCATATAGGTTGTGGAAATGAGAAAAAATAAATTCGATATTCTGCAGATGAACATAAGCTTTATTTGCATATAGAAGCCATGATTTTGTACTTTCCAGAACCTGTTTCTATTTGACAAAGTGTCTTAGTCAACTGGAGTGTACTTTGTGAATTATGTTTCACGTTCTCAAGCCTTAAGAACACACAGAGATTTAGTACAGGGTCTGTTCATGAAGCTTTCTGTCCTGCCAAAGACCACAGTAGAGGTCTTGGTTGTGTGGTTTCCTCCTCCTTTTCCTCTTATTAGCAGAGGTTTTCCTATTTTGGCAGCTGTTTCCTACAAGGCAGTCATCAGTCCCTGATTTCTTCCTTCCCTTTCTTCCCACAAACAAGGACTCTTTCAAATATCGAGTGACCAAATACTGAATGATCTTGGATCGCCTTAAGAAAATGTAACTGTGTTGAAGAGTTGTACATGCAGGCCAGCTGCCTGTAGGCATTCGCTCATTGAAATCAAAGTACCAGTTACAAGTAAAACTTGCACAGTCAAAATTCTTTGTTGGAATGTGGAACAGTCCAGAGGGTCACTCAGTTTTACTTGTAGCAATTAATGTACCTCATCCACATATTAAAATTACTCTAATTGCTTGGTCAGATTATTGAACAGACTGTAAGATGTAAGAAATTGTTTATGGATCAGCCTTTGGATGTGTCAGGCCATTAGCCTTTTGATCTAACTTTCATTTTAAAGGTAGGAACTTGGCCACGGCTGATGTAAACTTTAGTTTTAGTTTAGATTGTCTTTTGACTAACCTTTTGGGAATTCAGTTCAAAAATGAACAGAATGGGCCAGCTATTTCTACATGTATGTGTGTCATGTCTCCATCAGACTGATTTTTGATGTGTGGCTCTTTTTGTATTTTTGGCATTCAGGAGAGGAAGCATGTTGCCCTTTCTTTTGTTTTTATCTTGTTTCTTTCGACAGAAAAGCATTGAGGTGTTTGCTGCATAATGCCAACTGTGACCCCTGTCATACCTAAATGTCTTTAATGTTTTCAGAGAGAGCTAAAATTGGGGTGGTCATGGGCCATGGTATAGAGAAAAACAGTTGTATCTCAGACTGTGGGCATGATAAAACAAACTCCTTATTATAGAGATATTTTGCTTGTTTCATCTGTGATTTTTTTAATGAATTAAAGTTTAGATTAATTATTTCATTCCTTTTTTTTAAATTGCCTTTTTTTGGCACTGGGAATTTAACCCAGGGGCAATTTACCATATCCCATAACCCCAACCCCC
>NW_026013480.1:0-2566 GCF_001458135.2 Marmota marmota marmota | reverse complement strand
AAAAAAAAAAAAAAAAAAAAAGATAAAGGAGATGCTTGATTATTTGTCACTTAGAAGAGTTGTTAATTAAAATTACTTTATTGAGGTACAATTTCCATACCATAACATTCACCTATTTAAAGTATACAACTTAAAATATAGATCTCAATGACTTTTTAATTGTAGTCCTGTTCTATAATATTTCCATCACTGTAAAGAGATCCTTCACGTCCACTTGCAGTCAGTCCCCATCCCCACACCCATTCTCCACTGATGTCTTTGACACATTTTGGCTTAATTATTAGGTATGGTATAAATGTCTAAATTCATTTTCTTAAGTGAGGATATTCAGTTGTTCTGGCACCATTTATTGAAAGGAGTATCTTTCCCCATTGGTACCTTTATTGAAAATCAGTTGACCATAAATATAAAGATTTATCTCTGGACCTGAATGATCTATATGTATGTCCTTATGGCAGTACCACACCACCTTGAGTTTTGTTATTTTAAAAATGATAATGTGAAATTTAACCTACCAGACATACAGTTGAATCTTTCTCCTGTGTGCTGCAGAATAAATGGAAGTTTCTTGAAATGATTGATGAGTAGGGTTAAAAACAGGCACTTGGGCTCGTTGGTAGAGGGCTTCATGCCTAGCGTGCATGAAGCCCTGGGTTTGATCCCCAGCAACACAACAACACACATACACCCCCCCCCCACACACACACACACATACACACACAAACAAACACACAATGCTGGCGCTAGCAAGGAAATGAAGACAGGAAAGGGTAGAGAGATGGGGGCACTCAGTCAGAGTGCCCCCAGAGTGTCTGGGGATGAGCCATGACCAGCAGGGACAGAGGTATGGGTTCCTAAAGTACATCCCCTCTCTGAGTGAGCACTCAGGCAATAGCCTGGGGCTGATACTTGCAAACTTCTCAGCAGCTGTTCCCTGGTACAATCACCTCCTGTTGTATAATGTATCTAAGTGGTGCATGTTGTAATCCCAGCTCTTATGAGGCTGAGGTAGGAGGATCACAAGTTCGAGGCCAGCTGGGACAACTTAGCAAGACCTCTCTTAAAATAAAAATGGTTGGGGATGTAGTTAATGATAGAATGCACGGGTTCAATTCCCAATACCACAAACACACACACAGTAATCTTTATCCTACTTCCTAGGCACTGCCCCTACCACATATAAGGGTTCTAAAATTCTAAAAATAGCAAAAAACATTCAAATGGTTATGTATGAAATGCTATCTGCATCTGTCTCTGTTTCATCCCACCTTCCCCAAATGGTATCTCTTGCCCTAGGTGGCCTCCCAGCTGCAACGAGCTACTGCATTGGTACCAGAGCACATGGTGGTAAGCAAGACATAGGAGAGGTCTGGGCAGGTCAGCTTGTTCCCTCTTATTTGGAGGCCAGAGAGGGACTGCATTCACTTTCTGCACAAAGTTGCATCATATTTTGCTTTCCTGGTTTTCTTCCTGGTGGCTTGTTCCAGCTATTCCTAGATAATAACCAGTCCAGCTAATTGGCCTTGGCCTGCTCTGTCTTCATAGCCGAATGCAATTTTGTGTAATGCTCTTTTATTTTCTCTTCTTGATGTATGTTCATTCTCGAAGTTCCTTTCACCTGTTTAGATCCAGTGTGTGACCTTTCTGGTTGTCTGTACCACCTAGTTGGGGTTCTCAGTGTTGTTAAGCCCTTGTACACCTTTATACTTCTGGTGGCAGTCATTTCCATTCTTACTCTTGTCTGAGACTAGAGATTTCTTTTTGGAGTCACCTGCAGCCCCATCTCCACTCTCTTATTCCTCTTCTTCCTGGCCTTCTGCTTTTCAGCCTGGAGCTATACATTTGTCTTCTTGGGGCTCATATATTGCCCAGTCTTTGTGACCTCCCTTTCTCCTTCCTTCAGGTATAGAGACTCTGGGGGAACAGCAGCACCTTGATTGCTATATTGAGTTGTGAAATAGGAGGTGAAAATACTCCAATTTTGTTCTTTTTCAAAATTGTTTTGGTTATACAAGGTCCTTTATATTTCCATAAAAATCTTAGGATCAGCTCATCAATTTCTGCAAAACAAAATAAAGCCTCTTGAGTTTTGATAAGCATTGCATTGAATCTATAGTCAATTTGAAGAGAATTGCCATCTTAACAATATTGAATCTTCCAGTCCATTAATATAAAGTATCTCCATTTATTTAGAGCTTTTAAAATTTCTTTCTCTCAGAGGGAATAAAGGGTTATGGCATAATGGTAGAGCATGTGCTTAGCATGTACAAGACCCCTTGGTTCAATCCATGGCACACAATTTTTTTTTAAAAATTTTCCCTCAGTAGTGTTGCAGCTTCATTCATATATAAATATATATATAAAAATAATTTTTTTCCATCTTCTTTTTTGGTACTGAAGATTGAATCCAGGGGCCCTAAAAGCTACATCCCCGGTCCTTTTTTTTTTTTTTTTTTTCGATGACAGGTCTCGCAAGTTGCTTTTAAGGCTGGCCTGAACTTGCGATTCCTCCTGTTTCAGCCTCTTGAGTCACTGAAATTCTAGGTGTGTACGATCCATGCCGAGC
>NW_026013479.1:0-2566 GCF_001458135.2 Marmota marmota marmota | reverse complement strand
GACCTGAAGTAGTGGGCTGATGAGTGTGGCCTCCCCAGGCCTGGGGCAGCGTGGTGTTGGGCACCTCCTGGCAGAAGGAAGGGTTCAGGTTCAAATATGCAAGCACTTGGCTGGGATGTTCAGTGGAACCTACTCCTGAGGTCAAATCCACAGGCAGACATTCCGTCAACTGACCAGAAAGATCAGGAGGAAGGGTGAGGAAACTGAAAATAGTACTACACCTCAGAGCCACAAATCCCATGGGAGATGGGTCCAGGCTGTGCCCAGGGAACTTTCCCTGAAGTGGAGACCTGTATGCAGTTCTCTGAGGGGTGTCCTTGTCCATCTAAGCAGTTCTCAGGGCCCTTGGCTGGGAATATTTCTGGTACCTGGAGGTATCTTAGCAGAATATCAAACTTCCATGACAATGCATGAAATTTTGTTGCATTATAAATTATAGAGTTTTATTTAAAATTTTAGAAAATAAATTTGAAGGGCCTTGAAAATGTTCTATATGGAGTGTGTACACTTGTGAAAATATTGTGGACTTAATGTTCACTTGGATGTGATGGTAGGAGACATGATTTTAATTTTAGGAAATTTAGAATTAGGTAATTGGAAGAAAAAGAGAAGCAAAATGTTAGAAAAACAAGACTTTGGTGTTTGAAGTCCTGTCAAGCCTATCGATCCTCCCTGGCTGGGAGTCTCCGGGATTCTGAAACTTGTCTGCTTCCCTAGACATGGGCCCTCTCCTGGCATTTTCTGTTTCATTGCTCTTTATGCCCCCAGTGTGGTTGATTTAATTTTGTAATTGAAAGCATGTCTTTATAAATGTCAACTTGGTGGTAATCGATATATAAAATATGTAATACAATATATAGATGTAAACAGCAAATCGTGATATGGCCTCTGTGTTGGAAGTATATTGCCTAGGAGAATAACCATTCAACCCTAGCAACCAAGGTCACATCAAAGGATTTCCATCACCAAATATATCTGGAGGCCTCAACATATGCTGGTCATAGTTTTAAGTGTGCAATTTAGGACACATAATGGGACAGAGATTGCTACACTATGATCTTGCAAAAAATCTACTTTCCATAACTCTTGCTTGTCCAATACAAAACTGGCAATTCCCACCAAGTGTATTTGTATAGTACATAATGTTAAAAAAAATAGTCTGAATAATTTGCTTTTTGAGAAATGTCAAAATAATCTCAGCAAATAGCTTTGTATTCTCTATGACTAGTTTCCTCTGATTTTCATGCAGCATGAGAGTTCTAGTGATTTAACCTAGTAGAATATCCCCGGAGAAGAGTAACTGGATAGTTACATCACAATATTATTCAACTTTGGAAAATCATAAGATATATTTTAAAAAGTGTTCTCTTGGCATTGGTGGGAAAATTACTACACTGATTGAAAAGTCCTTAAGAAAAATCTTTTGGAAAAGAACCCAAGATTCATTTCTAGACAACAACAGAATGTGAATAACAAACCCTGTTATTGTTGTACATTTCCATGACTTCTGACTATTTCCAAAGCTTCGTAAGGGAATACTAAACCAGAGATAATTTTTAAAGATTTTATTCACATATAAAAATAAAGCATTTCTCACACCCTCACTGAAACACATTGTTGTGCAGTGTTCTTAAAATAGTGCTCCAAAGTCGAACCCTTACATTGCAGAACCTGAGCCTAGACACTTGGGTCTTGTTATGGCAGAATCCAGGATGGAAGTAAGTCTGATTTCATTTCCAACATCTTATTAATGAGCAATAGCTGGACCCGATTGAGAAGGCTGGCAAAATTCACAGGATCAATGAGCTCAGGTAAATGTTGACTGTCTCATTCAGCTGAAATGGTTTTTCCTAAGTGACATGCATGATGGCAGCTTTAAAACACATTACAAAATCATGTCATTTTAACAAATGTACTATGTGCCTTCTTCCTCTTCGATTGCTCCCTTCCTTGATTTTTATCCAATATTGTGAAACTCCAGACAGCGTGCGCTTATTCACCCCACACATTGCTGAGTAGTCCCATGTGTCATGTCCACATACCATAATTTGTTTATGTATCACTTGCTGGTGGACACTTGGACTATGTCAGTTGGGGTCCTTAAAATAAGCCTGCTGTAAATATTAATGCATGCATACATGGATCTTACATGGAAATATGTTTACTTTTTCTCTGAAATAACTAGGAAGCACTGGCTGGATCTCAGGGTAGGCACATTTACCTCTGCCAGCCTCATTTCCAAAGTCCTCGTATCACTCACATTCCTGCCAGTGAAATTCGGGTGAACCAGTCCCTCCACATCCTTGCCACTGGCTGCTTTGCCTGTTTTATGTATTGTTAGCTGTTCTAAAAGATCGGTGATGATAATTCATTTGGCTTTAATTGCATTTTTTTTTATATTGGCTAGTGATGATAATCATCTTTTTATATTTTTTTATTTCATTTTAATTGTCAAGTGATAATTATATATATATATATGGTGAAATGTGATGTCTATACACATTGTGGACCATCAGGCAAGCTCATGAACATACGCATCAGCTCTTCAAGTTATCATTCCTCTGCA
>NW_026013478.1:0-2566 GCF_001458135.2 Marmota marmota marmota | reverse complement strand
GGTTTGGAGGGGGGGTTTCGGAAGACAACTTTTTTTGAAAGCTAATGTCTCTCTTCCTTTAGAATTAATTGCTTTAGGAAAACATAATAGGATTCCATGAATTTCCGTAAATACTGCTAACAGTGGAGACTGTTATTGAAATAGCCAGTTGGTGCTTACAGGTGTTATCTTGAGTCATTCTTATGTTACCACAATTAAAAAGTATGTGTGTGCTCATGTATGAGTATATGATATATACATACATGTACACATCTTTATATCTTTACAGAGATTCTTCTCTTTGTAAAAAAGTGATTATGAATTTGGCTCATTTGAAAGCTTTGAATAATTAAGGTAAAGATAGGAGTGTATTAAATAAGAAGTGATCTGAAACTATTTTAGTGAATTTCAAATATGGTATATTAAAATTTTGTTCTTGCTCTGTTGAGCATTTTATTAGAAATTAAAAATGTTTGTTTAGCACATTCTGATCCGCTATGCTTGGAAGGAAAGATATTTGTGGTTGATTTTTCACTATTTTTTAACTCATACATTTTTAATTTTCATTTGAATTTATGTAGGTTAATTTACTCATGATGAATAGGCATTTGCCTGTTACTTTCTGAATTTCAGTTGGCCTTAGAATTTACCATAGTAAGATAATAAAATTCCTTTTTAAAAAATTGCAGTCAACAATGCTTAGTTTAGTAATATAAAAAATGATTTTTTAGGCAAGAGCTTGAGGGTTAGCACTGGTTAGTGATTCAATATTAAAATAAATTTTTTTCTAAATGGAATTTTTCTAATGGAGAAACTTTTTTGGAAATCGTATAAAAAACTGTATTCTATTTTTGTCTAGGATTTTTAGTTTGAGCCATTATCACAAACATATTTGAGTTTGATACCTTCTCTTTGCAAAGTGAACCTGTCTTTTTTGTCAAGTGAAGGTTAATTAGAAGTTTCTCAGTCTTTTTTAAAATGAAAATTTGAGTACTTTTAGGATACTATTACAGGTCCAATAGTGGTTAGGAATAAGCAGTAGTTAAGATTATTCATCTTTTAGCAGCATTTTTACTGTACCCAGTAAAATACAACTTGGCCTTTCTTGCAAACTTTCTTCTTTCCTATCCTTTGTACTTTTAGGTGAGATAATTTAGAGTTTGTTTTGAACTTCCTTTGAACACTCAGTCTAGTATGACTAATAATGGGTGGTTGTCAAATACATATGAGACTATGTCTTAACAGTCCTACATACCATTAACCATTAAGATCATGTTTTCTGATTTGAAATCTTTGGTGAAAATGGGAATTCATATGAAGTGGCTTAGTTCCTGGCACTGACAAAGGACTCCTAAAGGCAAGTACAGATCAACTGACAAGCACCTATTAGGCATTGACTGTGCACTAGGTACTAGAGATAGGGTAAAACAAGTAGAAGTGCTGAGCCCTGCCCTTGAGGATTTATAGTCTAGGTAAAATACAAAATATATTATTATAAAGCCCCTTTGAGAAGTATATGATTAGCCAGGCACAGCAGTGCATGCCTGTAATCCCAGCTACTGGGAAGACTGAGGCAGAAGGATGGCAAGTTTGAGGCCAGCCTTGGCTATTTAAGAAAGACCCTGTCCCAGAATAATAAAAATTTACAAAGCCTTGGAGTATAGCTCACTCACTGGTAGAGTGTGAGCGTCCCTGAGTTCATTCTCTAGTTCTGTAAAATAAAACAAAACAAAACAACATCACCACAATATAATTAAGTGCTAAGTGTATATGTCTCAGATGGGAGTTGAGGTAAACATAGCAGGGGTTACCATGGACTGAAGCTAGCTGGCGTGGTTCTGTCTTAGTAGTTTGCCATAACTGGTCTCATCATGTTTTCAGTATGTTGGTTTGTGAAAGGACGTTTAGGAAGAGAATGCTATATCTGAATCTCTGTCTTAAATCTTTAGGTATGATTATTCTGGGGTAAAAGTGCTTCTACATGAATAGGATAAGTATGGGCCTGGGAATCCCTTTGGAGAAAGTGATATAGCATTTTTATTCTCTTATAGTTGCTTTTCTATTATATATGTCTAATGATAGCAAAAATTGTCATTTTTAATGACTATGTTTTCCTTGTGAAGAGGGGTGTCTACTGTGGTTTTCCCTTTCTTTGTGGGGGCAGTGTTGGTAAAGATCTAAGTGTCTAGTGAAAACAACCAAAAACTTCAACTTGTGTGGATAAATGTTATAGCTGTGGGTATATAAGGAAACTGAAAGAAATACCATTTCCTTAGACCTTCAGAATCTCTTAGATTCTGTTATTTTGTTTTGGAGTATTATTTTTATATATATTTATTTTTTAGTTATAGATGGACATAATGTCTTTATTTTTTATTTTTATAGTGGTGCTAAGGACCGAACCCAGTGCCTCACACATGCTAGGTGAACATTCTACCTCTGAGCCACAACCCCAGCCTTGTTTTGGAGAATACTCCAAATTAATGTCAATTTTATTTTAGTAAGTCCTATATGATGAAGAGCCTAGTAACTTTTGAGATAATGTATAGTTGACCTTTGGACAACACGAGAGTTAGGGGTTCCAACT
>NW_026013477.1:0-2566 GCF_001458135.2 Marmota marmota marmota | reverse complement strand
AATCATAACCCTATCCATACACCTAACACAAAACCTACCCCTAACCCTGACGCTAATCCTAACCCTAACACTAACATTAACTTAACCCTAATTTAAAACTAACCTTAACCCTAACCAGAAACCTAACCCTAACCCTAACTATTAATAACACTAAACTTAACCCTAAATTAACCTTAACTCTAAACCTAAACCTTATTCCAAACTTAACCAGAACACTAACACTAAACCTAACCCTAACTCCAACACTAATCCTTATCCTAAACCTATTACTATCGTTTACAGCTAACCCTAACCATAACATTAACCCTATCACTAACACTAACACTAACTCTAAACCTAAACATAACCCTAACGTGAAATCTAACCCTAACCCTACCACTAAACCTAACCCTAACCCAAACCCTAACCTTAACTCTAACACTAAAACTAACACTAACCCCAACCATATAATTAATCCAAACACCAACCTAACACTAATTGTAACCCTAACACTAACCCTAACACTAACAGTAACCATAACTCTAACTTTAACCCTAACACTAACCCTAAACCTAAACCCAAACCTAGCACTAAACCTAAAACTAATCTAAACCTAACACTCTACCTAACCCTAAACCTAACCCTAATCCTAAATTTAAACCTCACACTAACCATAAACCTAACCCTAATGTTCATCGTTACCTAAACCTAACTCTAATCTTAAACCTAACAATAACCCTGACACTAACCCTAACCTAACACAAACAGTAACCCTAACCATTCCACTAAGCCCAAACCTAACCCTAACCCTAAAACTAACCCTGAGCTTAACCATAACTTTAACTCTAAAACTCACCCTAACCCTATCCCTAACACTAACACTAAGTCTAATTCTAACCCTAAAACAAACCCTATCCCAATCCATAACCCAGACCCTAATCTAACCCTTAACCTCACACTTACTTAACCCTAAACCTAACCCTAAAACAAACACTAACACTAACCCTAACCCCAACCCTAACACTAACCCTAAACCTATCCCAAACCCTAACCCTAACACTAACCCTAACCCTAACACTAACTCTAATCCTAACACTAAACGTAACCTAACCCTAATATTAACCCTAACACTAATCATAACCTAAACCTAAATATAACACTAAACTAAACCCTAACACTAACCATAACAGTAACCCTATCCATAACCTTAAACATAACCCTAACACAAAATGTAACCCTAACCCTAACACTTCCCTAATCCTAACCGTAACACTAACCCTAAGTCTAGCACTAACACAAACCCTAATCCAAACCATAACCCTCACTCTAAACTAACCCTAACTCTAATGGTTACCTAAACCTAACCCTAATCCTAACCCTAACACTAACCCTAAACTTAACCCTAACACGAACCCTAAATCTAACCATAACACTAAGCCTAACCTTCACCCAAATCCTAAACCCAAACCTAAAACTAAGTCTAACCCTAACAGAAACCTAACCCTAACACTAACCCTAACCCTAATCCTAACCCTAACAATAACCCAAACCCTAAACCTAAACCTAACCAACACCCTAACTCTAACCTTAACACTAACACTAACCCTAAACCTATTACCCTAAGTCAAACACTAATTTTAACCCTTGATCTATCCCTAACCCTAAAACTAACGCTAACCCTAAGCCAAACCCTAAACCTAAAACTATCCCTAACCCCAAACCTAACACGAACCCTAAAGCTAGTTTCCTGTGGAAGTAGCCCTCAGCTGAATTAGAAAGATACAGATTTTTCTCTGAGCACTTTAGGAGCAAGCAAATTTCCCTTGTACTGAAAGAGCTTCAAATTTTTTTGGTCGGATTACTTTGACACTGTACAGGATTCATCCTTGACCTAGCCTTAGTAGGTACCCAAGATTGGGCCTCCAAGGATCAATGGTTCACTTTCAGGTACAATTGGAATTTTTAGTTTTCACTTCATTATGGCCTATAGGTGAGAATGGAAATGGAGCTGGAAATCAAACAGGGCTAGTGCTAGCTGCTTGAAATTTCACACAATCTGTTCTCTGTGGGCACTCTGTGGTTTCTTCCTAGTGAAAGTTTTCCAAAGCTGAGACATGCAAATGACATTATCCAAGAGCACTTTAGGAGAAAACAGGGGAAAATACATGTATTGAACAACCGCCCCCAATTATTTGGTAAGATTTTTTATATTGGGCAGGATTTATCTATTAGCTTGCCCTACTAGGCTCCCCCAAGTTTGGGAATACTATGATCAAATGTTCTCTATACTGGTTAGGGTTAGGGTTAGGGTTAGGTTTAGGATTAGGGCTATGGTTAGAGCTAGTGTTAGGATTAGAGTTAGTTTTGTTCAAATTTATTTGATACTTGGCAGAATTCATCTTTAACTACCCTTACTATGTTCAGTTCAATGGTTTGTATTTTAAGGTTTCACTTCATTTTGACCTATATGGGTAAATGGAATTGGAGCTAGAAATCAAACAGGGCTGGTGCTAGCTGCTTCAAACTTCACACACTCAATCTGTTCTCTGTGGGCACTCTCTGGTTTGTTCCTTATAAATGTAGTCCT
>NW_026013476.1:0-2566 GCF_001458135.2 Marmota marmota marmota | reverse complement strand
ACCTTAGACAGATGGAATGGAATCTTAAAGAGGATATGAGACAGCAAATTCAAACAGTGAAAGAACACATTGAAAATGAATTACATAAACAGATAAAAGAAGTAAATAAGCATCTTTATCAGGAGATAGAGATTATAAAAAAAATCAAACAATAATTCTAGAAATGCAGGAAACTATAAACCAAATTAAAAACTCAAATGAGAGTATCAATAATAGAGTGGAGCAAGTAGAAGCCAGAACATCAGATAAGGAAGACAAAATATATCATCTTGAAAAGAGTCTAGCCAACTCAGAAAGGCTGGTAAAAAATCACGAGAAAAACATCCAAGAGATATGGGATAACATAAAAAAACCAAACTTAAAAGTCATCGGGATAGAGGAAGGTATAGAGGTTCAAACCAAGGGAATGAGCAACCTGCTGAATGAAATAATTATAGAAAACTTTCCAGAAATAAAAAAGGAAATGGATATACAAATTGTCGATGCATACAGGACATCGAGCATACAAAATCACAGTAGACCAAAGCCAAGACACATTGTTATGAAGATATCCAATATACAGAACAAAGAGAAAATATTGAAAGCTACAAGGAAAAGGAGGCAGATTACATTCAGGGGTAAACCAATAAGGTTAAAAACAGATTTTTCATCAGAGATGCTGAAAGCGAGAAGATCCTGGAACAACATATTTCAAACACTGAAAGACAATGGATGCCAACCAAGAATTTTGTATCCAGCAAAATTAAGCTTCAGGTACAACAATGAAATAAAAATCTTTCATGATAAACAAAAGTTAAAAGAATTTGCAGCCAGAAAACCAGCACTGCAAAGCATCTTGAGCAAAACACTACATGAGGAAGAAATGAAAAACAATAACCAAAACCAACAGTGGGAAGTACCTCAATAAAGACAGATGGCGGGGGGGGGGAAGCTAATCATGGAGAAACAAACTAAGTTTAAAAAAAAAAGATAAATAATCAAACATGGCTGGAAGTACAAACCATATATCAATAGTAACTCTAAACGTTAATGTCTTAAACTCTCCAATAAAGCGACATAGGCTGGTAACACGGATTAAAAAAAACCAATCCAACAATATGCTGCCTCCAAGAGACACATCTGATTGGAAAAGACATATACAGGCTGAAGGTGAAAAGTTGGGAAAAAATATACCATGCACACGGTCCTCGTAAGCAAGCAGGGCTGGCCATCCTCATATCGAATAAAATCGACTTCAAGACTAAGTTAATCAAAAGGGATAAGGAAGGACATTATATACTGGTAAAAGGAACCATTCACCAACAAGACATAACAATTATCAATATTTATGCACCAAATAAGGGTGCTACAATGTTCATAAAACAAACTCTCCTCAAGTTCAAGAGTCCAATAGACCAAAACACAATAATTATGGGTGACTTCAACACACCTCCCTCACCATTGGACAGATCCTCCAAACAAAAGTTGAATAAAGAAACTATAGAACTCAATATCATTATCAATAACCTAGATTTAACTGACATATATAGAATATATCAACCATCATCAAGTGGATATACTTTTTTCTCAGTAGCACACGCATCCTTCTCAAAAATAGACCATATATTATGCCATAGGGCAACCCTCAGTAAATATAAAGGGGTGGAGATAATACCATGCATTTTATCTGATCATAATGGAATGAAACTGGAAATCAATGAAAAAAGAAGGAAGGAAAAATCCTACATCACATGGAAAATGAACAATATGTTACTGAATGATCAATGGGTAACAGAAGACATAAAGGAGGAAATCAAAAAATTCTTAGAGATAAATGAAAATACAGACACAATATATCGGAATCTATGGGACACAATGAAAGCAGTTTTAAGAGGGAAATTCATCGCCTGGAGGTCATTCCTCAAAAAAAGAGAAAACCAACGAATAAATGAGCCCACGCTTCATCTCAAAGCCCTAGAAAAGGAAGAGCAAAAGAACAGCAAATGTAGCAGAAGGCAAGAAATAATTAAAATCAGAGTGGAAATCTACGAAATTGAAACAAAAGAAACTATTGAAAAAATTGACAAAACTAAAAGTTGGTTCTTTGAAAAAATAAATAAGATCGACAGACCCTTAGCCATGCTAACGAAGAGAAGAAGAGAGAGAACTCAAATTACTAACATACGGGATGAAAAAGGCAATATCACAACAGATGCTACAGAAATACAGAAGACAATTAGAAATTATTTTGAACACCTATATTCCAATAAAATAGAAGATAGTGAAGACATCGATAAATTCCTTAAGTCATATGATTTGCCCAGACTGAGTCAGGAGGATACACACAATTTGAACAGACCAATATGAATGGATGAAATAGAAGAAACAATCAAAAGACTACCAACCAAGATAAGCCCAGGACCAGATGGGTATACAGCGGAGTTTTACAAAACCTTTAAAGAAGAATTAACACCAATACTTTTCAAGTTATTTCAGGAAATAGAAAAAGAGGGAGCTCTTCCAAATTCATTCTATGAGGCCAACATCACCCTGATTCCAAAACCAGACAAAGACACCTCAAAGAAAG
>NW_026013475.1:0-2567 GCF_001458135.2 Marmota marmota marmota | reverse complement strand
ATATATATATATATATATATATATATATATATATATATATATATATATATATACACACATACATACATATACCTGGACAAACACACAAAGAAGGGCCTTTACTATGGATCATTGAGAGCCTAGCATACTATGCACTGAGCCAGAAGCTGTTGATCTACTTATCATAATTGGCCTATAATAATATTTCAGATGAAAAAAAATCTACATATGACCAATAATCTAACTAAAAGACAATAAACTTATTTACTCACCTGGATCCTGGAAACTAGAAACAAATAGACAATTTTCCCACATATATTCATTTAACTTGTTAATTTTCTTGGTCAGAAAATTTAGTGAAAGTTCTTACACCCATTGCATGTGTACATTTAATTAAACCAAATGAGAGTTTAGCTTCAACGGTGATGAAAGATTTTCAGTTTAATATAATGGTCTTTTTATTCTTCTATACTAATGCAGATTTTTAATTTATGTAAAAAATTCTGAAATTATTATCGATATTACCATCTGCATATGTTTTCCAGTATATGCTAATATCAGCCTGAAGACTTTGTAGGAACCAAGTGAGGGGCAGGCAGTGTTTTTATACTATTAAGTGTATGGCACTTCCAAGGGCTAACAGGAGTTTGTTGGGTTTTTTTCCTTAATGTCATTGTTACAGTTTCAGTCTTATCAGTTACCCAAAGACTCCAAGTTAAAGGCTTGTTCACAAACCTTTGGTGCTATTGGAGGGAAATAGAAACTTTAAATGGTGGGGAAGGAAGTTAAGTCTTCGGAGGTGTAAACTTAAAGGAGGTATTGGAACCCCAGCCCCTTTGCTTCCCAGCTACCATGAGCTCAACAGGACTCCTCTGCCGCATGTTCCCACCATGATATACTGTGCCACAACAAGGCCAAGTGACCATGGACTAAAACCTCTGAAACCATGAATTGAAATAAAGCTTTCTTTTGTTTAATTGTTTCTCTTAGGTATTTCATTACAGTGACAGAAAACTGACCAACACAATTATTTGGTAGTAGTATTGATTCATAATTTTGATTATTATACTAATCATTTGGAGAAGATTTTTACGTGGTTTTTAACATATTGTATTTTGATCTTTACACTTTAAATCTATAATCCCATAGAGGTAAAGAAAGTCTGAGAAGAGTGCTCCTGATCATCTCCTCAATTAACTTCTCTAAGAATGACCTTGAGTCCAAGTCATAAAGTAGTATGGACTACCAAAATCCCAAGCCATCCCTCAATTCAGATTTAAATGTTTATATTTTAAAGCAATAATATTTAAAACACTTTCAACTTACTGCTTTTTCACTAAAAGTATAATTGTGTAGGATAAATGTATTTAAGAAATACATTCATAAATTTAGAAAAAAATGAGTCAAGTAAGCACTATATTTTTCACATGATGGATGAGGAATTATATACATTTCCTTGGGAACAGAACATATAAATAATAACCATATGGTTGAAATGAACTCACTCATATGAATTTTTCTCTTGCACCAAAGGAAGAATTAAGGTTGTCTTTTTAGTTAAAATAAATTTAAATATTCTTATAGCTATTAAATATTTATACTTAATTATTTAACCCACTCATACTATACTTCAAGGATCTATCTATCTTGAACCTTTTGATTATGTTGAGTCTTATAATGTAGCTATGATTTTCTTCTAATGTTTAAGTCAGTCAAATAAGGAAAGATTATTTAAATGAACTAATTAATGAATACAATCTAAACACATCACCCTGTGTTTTATTAAAGATATTATCTGCCTTAGTATCTTCATTGAGAAGAAATATTCCCAATAAAATATTTTATCCAGTACTTTAATTCAAACTGTTGTAACTATGCGTGTGGGAAATTAAAAACTCAAAAAAACAGTGACTCTTTTTGTGTTATCTTTTAAACAGCCAATGTATACACTAAGTGTATACTTAGTGAAATTGAAGAATAATTATTCATGTTGGTCCAAATAAAGTGACCATTGTACAAAGGCATTTTGGCCACAATAGTCGGTGCATTATTTACATATGACGAACATCTCAAAATAGCATAATATTTCATTAAAGAACCATAGTTCTTTAAAATAAAATGTACCTAATAGTTTTCTATGTTCATCATATTGTGCAATAATCCATCAGAACTTCTTACTCCTATCTAACTATACTTTAATATCCATTTATCGATCTTTAGCCATCCCTCCCTCCTCTATATTCTGCTCAGCCTCCGGGAACTTCCATTCCACTTTTATCTTGCTTTTATTAGCTTTTTTAGATCTTGCATATGACTGAGATCATCTAGTAATTGTCTTTCTGTGCCTGGCTTATATCATTTAACATGGTCTCCAGTTCCATCCATGATATTACAAGTTATAGGATTTTTTTTCCTTTTATGACTGAAAAGTGTTCCAGTGTGTATATGTAGCACATTTTCTTTATCCATTCATCGATTAATGGACACTTATGTTATTTCCACTTCTTAGCTATTGTGATTAGTGATGCAATAAGCATGGTAATGTAGAATATTTTTGACATAAAGGCTTTATTTCCTATATATATATA
>NW_026013474.1:0-2567 GCF_001458135.2 Marmota marmota marmota | reverse complement strand
AGTTAGGATTAGGTTTCCGAAATGGTTTAGGTTTTGGGCTAGGATGAAAGCTAGAGTTTCTGTTAGGGTTACGACTAGGATTAGGGCTAGGGCTAATGTCAGATCTAGGGTTACGGTTAGGGATATGTTTCAGGCTATGTTTATTGGTAGGTCTAATGTAAGGGTTAGATTTAGGGTAAGGGTCCAGTTTACAGCTATGTGTATTATTAAGGTGAGTGTATGGCTTAAGGTTTGGTTTAGGTTCAGGTTTAGGTTTATGGCTCGAATTAGCATTAGAATTAGAGTTAGGGTTAGGGTAATGAATAGGCTTAGGATTAGGGTTCAGATTAGTTTTTTGGGTAATGTATAGGTTTAGGGATTCTATAGGGTAAGGATTAAGCCTAGGGTTAGCAATAGGGTTAGAATTATGGTTAGGGTAATGGATAGAATTAGAGCTAGGCTTAGGGCTAGTGTTATGGTTAGAGTTACGTCTAGGTTTACAGTAGTGGAAATAATTTTAACTATGGTTAGGGCTATGGTTAATGTTAGGATTATGGTTAATGTTAGGTTAGGCTTTGGGATAGGGCTAGGGTTATGTTAAGGGTAAAGGTTAGGCTTTGAGATAGTGTTAGGTCTAAAGCGAGATTTAGGGTTAGGTTTAAGGCTAGGGTTAGGTTTATGGTTACACCTAGGGCTATGTTCAGGCCTAGGATTAGGGCTAGGTTTCGTGTTAGTTTAGGCCTAGGCTTGGGGTCATAGGTAATGTAAGAGCTAGGGTTATGATTAGGACTAGTTTTAGGGTTAGGGATATGGCTAGGTCTAGTGTTAGGATTTGGTTTTGTATTAGCTTTGGAGCTAAGATTATGTTAGGGTCAGGACCTGTGTTCTGATTAGAGTTAGTGTTGGGGTTAGTGCCCAATTAAAACTAGGGTTAGGTCTAGGGGTAGGGTTAGTATTTGGGTTTGTTTAGGGTTATTGTTAGGGCTAGGGCTAGGTTGTTGTTCAGGTCTAGGGCTGCAGATATGGCTAGATTTAGGATTAGGTTTAAATCTAGGGCTAGTGTTAGGTTTAGGTTTACGTATAGGATTACCAGTAGGGCTAATGTTAGGTTTCGGTTTCGGGTTAGGGTCAGGTTTAGACCTACGGTTATGTTAGTGTCAGAATAAGTTTCAGAGTTAATGTTTGGGTTTGGGTTAGGGTTAGAGCTAGAAGGAAGTTTAGGGTTAGAACTAGTAAAGGGTTAGGGTTTGGGTTAGGCTATAGATTAGGATCAGGACTAAGTTTAGCATTAGGTTTAGGGTTTAGCTTAAGGTAATGATTAGGGTAAAAGCTAGGGTTAGAGCTAGGGTTAGGGTATGAGTTAGGGGTAGTTTTAGGGTGAGGGTTAAAACTAGGGTTTGTATTCAGATTAGGGCCGGGTTTTGGGTTAGGTTGGGGCTAGTGTTAGGCCTACAACTAATGTATGAACCAGGGTTTTTATTAGGGCAGTTTTGGGGTAACTGTTATAGCTAGGTCAAGTGTTAGGGTTAGGGTTATCATTAGCATGATGTTTAGAGCTAGGGTTAGTGTTAGGGTCAGGGTCAGTGTTCAGGTTATAGTTAGGGTTAGGGTTAAACCCAGAATTAACACTAGAGTTAGGTCTAGATGTAGGGTTAGTGTTTGTTTAAGGTTAAGGTTTATCATTAGGGCTAGGGCTAGGTTTTTCTTTAGGTCTAGGGATAGAACTATGGTAATTTTAGGATTAGGTTAGGTCTAGCGTTAGTGTCAGGGTTATGTTTAGGTATAAGTTTATTGCTAGTGCTAGTGTTAGGTTTTCGTTTATGGTTAGGGTCACGTTTAGACATACAGTTACCGTTAGGGTCAGAATAAGTGTCAGGGTTAGGGTTAGGGTTTGGTTTATGGTCAGATATAGAATGAGAGCTAGGGTTAGGACTAGTAATAAGGTTAGGGTTTGGTTTAGGCTAAGGATTAGGGTTAGGCCTAGGGTTAGAATTAGAGTTAGGGTTAGATTAGGGTAAGTGATAGGATTAGATCTAGGGTTAGGGCTATGTTTAGGGTTAGAGTTAGGGCTAGTGTTAGGTTTATGTTTTGGGTTAAAGCTAGGGTTAGGTCTTGCATTAAGGTTAGGTTTTGGATAAAGTTATTTCTAGTTTTAGAGTTATGGCCAATGTATGGACTATGGTTAATATTTGGGCTAGTTATACGATTAGGTTTAGGACTAGGTCTAGTGGTAGGGTTAGGTTTAACATTAGGGTGATGTTTAGAGCTAGTGTTAGTGTTAGGGTCAAACTCAAGGTCAGAGTAATTTTAGGGTTAGAGTTTGGACTCGAATTAGGGCTAGGGTTAAGGCTAGGTGTACGGTTAGGTTTGGTTTAGGTTAAGTTTTAAAGTTAGGGCTATGTCTCGGTTTTGTTTTAGGGCTAGGGCTATTGTTAGGGCTAGTTTTAGGCTTAGCATTAGGTTTAGTGCTAGTATTAGTTTTAGGTTTAGGCTTAGGTTTAAAGTTAGATTCAGATTTAGGATTAAATCTAGAGTTAGTTCTAGGGCTAAGGATAGGGCTACTGTTAGGTCTTGGTTTATGTCTAGGA
>NW_026013473.1:0-2567 GCF_001458135.2 Marmota marmota marmota | reverse complement strand
TAGGGGGCGGTGGCGCGCTGCGCCGATCTGCCGGCAGCCGCCCTGGGTCTGCAGAGGGGGCCGGGGCTCGCTGCCCGGGAGCTTCGCGGGCTCCCAGCGGCTGGGACCCCTGCTTCTCCTCCACCGAGCGGTCATCAGCCTTCAGGGTACTGCTCTGTCCTGGGTTTCCCGGGCTGGGGCTGAACTCGATGTTGGAGGAGCCGCCCCTTCTTCCCCAATAAACCCCCGGGTTCGGCCCCAACTCAAAACCCCTGCGGCCCCCCACTGCAGCCCCCAAAATCCACACGGAGCAGAGCCGCTGATCCCGGGCACCGCGGGCGCCCTGGGCAGTTGCTGCTCCGTCCTTTTTTCTCTCTTCCTCAGGACCTTACAGACGGGAGAGGACGGCCCTCCAGAGTTTCTCAAAGTAGGCTTCACAGAGCCTCTTTGCACACACGCCCCTTTTAGAGACCCTCTGGCGTCAGATGTTTCGTATTTTGAGCTTTTTAAGATTTCCTTTGAAGAAAGGGCTCCCCGGCTTGGGGATGGGGGACAGTCTTTTCGAGCCACTGAACTAATCCATTCTCTTCATTTCACGGATGAAAAAGTTGAGACCCAGAGGCAGAGACTTGCCTGGTCACACATTCCAGAGGTAACCCTGGAACCAGGTCTCTTGGCCACCTGGCCCACCCACAGGACCCTGCCCCCCCACCCCCAGTTGGCTCATGGGGTGAGAGGAGGTCAAGTGGATGACAGGGGATCCGTGCAACTCTCAGAAACATGACAGAGCCCGTGTCCTGGCGCAGGCCTGTAATCCCACCGGCTCCGGAGGCTGAGGCAGGAGGATCACAGTTCAAAGCCAGCCTCAGCAATTTAACAAGGCCCTAAACAACTCAGTGAGACCCTGTCTTTAAATAAAATATTTTAAAAAGGGCTGGGGATGTGGCTCAGTAGTTGAGCACTCCTGGGTCCAATCACTGGTACCCAAAAATAAATAAACAAACACACATGACAGAGAGTCTGAAAGTCTATGAAGCAGCCCTAGTTGCGAGTCTGTCATTTATTCAACAAACACTAATCAGGCATCTACTAGCCTCTGTGATCTGGACACGTGAGATGCAAGTGAACAAAGCTAAGAGTTCACCTTCTGAGACATTTCCTTTCCATTTCTGTTTGTTCTGTGTCAAAGCAAAAATACTGAGAGAGACCATTGAAAAGCCACCCCTACCTGGTTACACCTGTAGCCGCTGTGTCCACGTGGCACCCTGTGGTTTCCTCTGTTTTCTTCTCTTCCGTATCTTTCCTGGCTCCTGGACCTGCCTTCTCTCCCTCCTCCAAGGAGACATCACGACAGGCTAGAAGAGGCCTATCCTGCTGCGTCCTCACAGACCGTCACACCAGTGGCTGGAAGGGAAGGGAGAGAGCCAGAGGTCCAGCTTGTGCTAGCCCAGAGCAGGCGCCCCCCAGGGGCAAGCAGTCCCACCTCGAGTCAGGCTTGGGGCTGCCCAAGGAGCCTGTGAGGGGCTTTGGTCACTCCACTGACCTCTCGGGAAGTGAAGCGGGAGGAGTCAGGGAGGAGGCAGGAGTCTGTGGCAGGGGCTGGGAAGTCCCTCAGGGAGTCCCGGGCCTCCAAGAACACCCAAGTCTGTCCACAGGAGCCCGGGCTAGACCACCCCAACTCCAGCACAGAATGGAGCGCTGCTCCCTGGGCCCTGCTGCAGGAGCCACTGAAGACGGAGGGAGAAGGGACCCTCCACATGCTCACCGCACACGGTGCCCAGCACTTTGTGGTTTCAGAGGCCGCAGGCCCAGAGGAGCTTCTGGAGGCACCGCAGTCTGGGGGAGACCAGGCCCAGCCCGGGGAGGGGCAGGCCCTTCCCTCCTGGGGGTCTTGATAGGATATCATCCGGGTCTCCCTGCCCTCTGCCCCTCCCCTGCGTCTTCCTCTGCACAGGGACACCCATGCACACGCACACGCTCAGAAGGACGTCCCCACCGCACCCAAGACCAATCCCAGGAGATGCCGAGGAGCGCCATCCGGGCTGTGAGGACTGGGGAGACCTTGGCCAGGGTGAGTCAGGGAAGACCTTGGGGTTACGCTGGCAAGGGTGAGGCCACCGACCTCACCTGAACTCAGGGGCTTGAACCCAGCTGCACCCTCCGAGGCAGTAAGAGGGACTGACTCACCCTCCTGTCCAGGGTCACCGTGGGAGACTCCACCCTTCAGGGCTGTTCCCTCCGAGCTCAGGCTCTGGTGCCTGGTCTGACTACTGGGGCAGGAGAACCGGAGAGGCCCGGAGCTGAAGACCTGGGGTGGGGGTGGGGATGAGAGCTGGGAGAGGTGGGACTGCCACCCGGGGGTCTAAGCTCCCGTGGGAGGCTGGGCCAAGAGCAGAGAACACCCGTGCCCCCCACACTCTCATCCTGTCGTCTATCGCCCTTGTTTGGGTCTCTGCTAGGGAGAGTCAAGGGTATGGGCTTAAGAAGAGATTTGAGCCAGGCATGGTGGCACCTGCCTGTAATCCCATCGGCTGGGGAGGCTGAGGCAGGAGGATCTCAAGTTCAAAGTCAGCCTCAGCAACTGAACC